>NC_133807.1:34032656-34087656 GCF_043250625.1 Sebastes fasciatus | reverse complement strand
TAGCAGCAGTAGCAGTAGTAGCAGTAGTAGTAGTAGTAGTAGTAGTAGTAGTAGTAGTAGTGTCAGCAGGACGGTGATGACGGGTTGAGTCAGAATAAACTACAGTATAACTACAGAGGCACATGTTTCACTGTCTCATGTACTACCGTCACGATGGGGTGGCTGTGGCTCAGAGGTAGAGCACGTCATCCACCAATCGGAAGGTCAGTGGTTCGACACCCGAATTGTAGTCCACAAACCGACGGGTGACTTCACGGTGACTTAAACCTGCCTCTTCTCTACCGTCTGATGGACGGACTGACGGACTTTGCCGTTTCTGCAGCCGATTTTAAAGAAATGTTGCTATAAAATGAAAATTTGTGAGAACGAAGCGAAACATGCAGCTGGCGTCTATAAAGACGAGACGCCTCTGAGACGGTTGAGAGGAAACAGCAGCAGGATAATAAAGACTTTAAACAAAGAGAAATATTGATGAGGAGGGACTAAACTTTCTATTTTCTGCTTCCAGGCTAACGAGCTCCGAGGGGGAAAGTTAAGCAGTCAGCGTTTCAGCAGAAGTTCAGATGATGATGTTCTGACACAACGACCACCTCCCTGAACCTAATGACTCGGCTCTAACCCTAACCCTAACTCTGACTCAGCTCTAACCCTAACCCTGAACCCTGACTCAGCTCTAACCCTAACCCTAACCCTGACTCAGCTCTAACCCTAACCCTGAACCCTGACTCAGCTCTAACCCTAACCCTAACTCTGACTCAGCTCTAACCCTAACCCTAACCCTGACTCAGCTTTAACCCTAACTCTGACTCAGCTCTAACCCTAACCCTGAACCCTGACTCAGCTCTAACCCTAACCCTAACTCTGACTCAGCTCTAACCCTAACCCTGAACCCTGACTCAGCTCTAACCCTAACCCTAACTCTGACTCAGCTCTAACCCTAACCCTGAACCCTGACTCAGCTCTAACCCTAGCCCTAACTCTGACTCAGCTCTAACCCTAACCCTGACTCAGCTCTAACCCTAACCTGATGACTCAGCTCTAACCCTAACCCTAACTCTGACTCAGCTCTAACCCTAACCCTGAACCCTGACTCAGCTCTAACCCTAGCCCTAACTCTGACTCAGCTCTAACCCTAACCCTGACTCAGCTCTAACCCTAACCTGCTGACTCAGCTCTAACCCTAGCCCTAACTCTGACTCAGCTCTAACCCTAACTCTGACTCAGCTCTAACCCTAACCCTAACCCTGACTCAGCTCTAACTCTAACCCTAACTCTGACTCAGCTCTAACCCTAACCTGCTGACTCAGCTCTAACCCTAACATGCTGACTCAGGTCTAAGCCTAACCCTGAACCCTGACTCATGTCTAATCCTAACCCTGAACCCTGACTCAGGTCTAACCCTAACCCTGACTCAGCTCTAACCCTAACCTGCTGACTCAGCTCTAACCCTAACCCTGACTCAGGTTTAACCCTAACTCTAACCTGCTGACTCAGCTCTAACTCTAACCCTGACTCAGCTCTGACCCTAACCTGCTGACTCAGCTCTAACTCTAACCCTGACTCAGCTCTGACTTCAGCCTCGTAGTTTACTGCAGAGTGGAAACAGGTTTATAGATCCTGAGGGAGCGCTGTAATGACTGGACTTCATCACTCACCCGTCTGAGTCCTGGTAGTTCACATTCAGTCTCTTGGTGGAGCCCAGTAACTCTGAAAAACACAACACAGAATATGAATATGTTAATATATATAATATTAATATGTGACCACCATGAAGTCACTCAGGTATGAAACCATCTATCACAGCTCAGAAGCTGAGGTACACTGATGTTCAACAGCTGGAGATGTAACCCTAACCCTAACCCTAACCCAACCACTGGATCACTGTGAGGCTGAAGAAAACTGAAAAACATGAAGAATCTCAGGCACGTTGAGCAGCACCTTTCTTCTCTGATTTCTAAGTGTATTATGGAGGTTTCTTGTGGACGGACATCAGAGAGAATGATATCCTGGAGAAGAGGAAGTCACACTGAATCTAAGAATCTGTGTTCACATTTCACTGAGTTCTGAAGAAGAGGAGGAGAGTGATTTAACAGTAACCAGGTTACTACAGTAAACATTAACACTTTGTCCAGAGTTTTCTCAGCAACCTGCTTTCTTGAGTGTAAACACAGTGACTGAAGGTGACACTGCTGTAGTGTTTACTATCAGGGGTCACAGGAGGTCAAAGGTCAGTCAGCAGACCAGCAGACCTCAGACCAGCCTTTAAACACGAGGCTGTAATTCGTCTGGAACATCTCCGGTACCAACCTCCACCACCAGCTACAGAGCTTTTGAAGTAGTTCAGATTTTGGGGGAAACACAGCAGGCGTTCCCTCTGGGGGTCTGAGCGCTGCTTTGATAATGACCTGGATTTTATAATTAATGGGAATAAATCAGCACAAAAATAAAACTCAGACACAAACTGAATGTACAGGCAGTGAGACGGAGACATGAAGACTCTTCTCATTATAAAAATCTTCTATTCAGAACAGAAACACTTGTAGTTCACACGACGGCAAGAGGAAAATACCAACATGGTGGACACGGCGTAGAAAAAACGCCAAGCAGACAAAGTGAATCTGGGGTTTGTTTCGGTTTCCTTCGTTTGAGCTCTGGAACTCTTTTAATCACCAGAGCGCTGCTTTCGCTTCATGTTGGGCTTCATTCCTGCTACTGTTCAAATGTTCACATCAAAATAAGACCGGTCCTTATTCACCGTGTCTCCGAGAAGCTAATCAAACTGGAACACAACTTTTGGTCTGGGAGTTAAACTGGTTAAAGCGTTACAAAGACGGCAGAGTGATCTGGTGTCGGCGGCGTGAAGGTAACCGTGTTGTTTACATTCCTGAGGAGGCTGTGCAGCGACGGGGGCTCAGGCTGAGGTAACGAGGCCTCTGTTGTGTGTGACGTCGCCGTTATCGGCGGGCTGATGAATGAGGCTCTGACAAAGAAGCTGGGAGGCGCCAGGATCAGGAGCAGCAGTGATTCATCGTTCATGATGTCAAACACAACTTCACAGAACTCACGGTGACGTCTCAGACGTCTCTTTCAGTCCAAAACCCCCCAAAGAGACTCACAGAGACTCACAGAGACTCACAGGGACTCACAGAGACTCACAGGGACTCACAGAGACTCACAGGGACTCACAGAGACTCACAGGGACTCACAGAGACTCATAGGGACTCACAGAGACTCACATGGACTCACAGAGACTCACAGGGACTCACAGAGACTCACAGTGACTCACAGGGACTCACAGAGACTCACAGGGACTCACAGAGACTCACAGGGACTCACAGAGACTCATAGGGACTCACAGAGACTCACATGGACTCACAGAGACTCACAGGGACTCACAGAGACTCACAGTGACTCACAGGGACTCACAGAGACTCACAGGGACTCACAGAGACTCACATGGACTCACAGAGACTCACAGGGACTCACAGAGACTCACAGTGACTCACAGGGACTCACAGAGACTCATAGGGACTCACAGAGACTCACAGAGACTCATAGGGACTCACAGAGACTCACAGGGACTCACAGAGACTCATAGGGACTCACAGAGACTCATAGGGACTCACAGAGACTCACATGGACTCACAGAGACTCACAGTGACTCACAGGGACTCACAGAGACTCACAGGGACTCACAGAGACTCACAGGGACTCACAGGGACTCACAGAGACTCATAGGGACTCACAGAGACTCATAGGGACTCACAGAGACTCACAGGGACTCACATAGACTCATAGGGACTCACAGAGACTCACAGGGACTCACATAGACTCACAGGGACTCACAGAGACTCACAGGGACTCACATAGACTCACAGGGACTCACATAGACTCATAGGGACTCACAGAGACTCACAGGGACTCACAGAGACTCACAGGGACTCACAGAGACTCACAGTGACTCACAGGGACTCACAGAGACTCATAGGGACTCACATAGACTCATAGGGACTCACAGAGACTCATAGGGACTCACAGAGACTCATAGGGACTCACCGAGACTCACAGGGACTCACAGAGACTCACAGTGACTCACAGGGACTCACAGAGACTCATAGGGACTCACATAGACTCATAGGGACTCACAGAGACTCATAGGGACTCACAGAGACTCACAGGGACTCACATAGACTCACAGAGACTCACAGAGACTCACAGGGACTCACAGAGACTCACAGAGACTCACAGAGACTCACAGGGACTCACAGGGACTCACAGAGACTCACAGAGACTCACAGGGACTCACAGGGACTCACAGAGACTCACAGAGACTCACAGGGACTCACAGGGACTCACAGAGACTCACAGAGACTCACAGGGACTCACAGGGACTCACAGGGACTCACAGAGACTCACATCATTCATGATGAATGACTGGATCAGACTTTACTATTAACTATGAAATATGAATGTGTAGTTCTAATGGATGGAGACCAGCCCTCTATATGAGCTCACCTATCTTTTAATATTTGGTCCAAGTGAAGATGACAGATGTTATCAGATGTTATCACCTCCCACCATTGTTTTTATGCTCTATTTATCTCATATTTTCAGAATCCCGAGCAGCACATGTGGAGGCTGTTTGGATGTTTCACATCATTATTGATGATGCTGTCAGACACAGTGAACTCATGATGTCATCAAAATAAAACTATTTCATGTTAGAAAAGTGGGTAAAGGGGTAAAACATAGATGGGGGTTAGGTTAGGGTTAGGTTAGGGTTAGCTGTGACTCAACGTGTGTCGGGGGTAAAACATAGATGGGGGTTAGGTTAGGGTTAGGTTAGGGTTAGCTGTGACTCAACGTGTGTCGGGGGTAAAACATAGATGGGGGGTTGGGTTAGGGTTAGCTGTGACTCAACGTGTGTCGGGGGTAAAACATAGATGGGGGTTGGGTTAGGGTTAGCTGTGACTCAACGTGTGTCGGGGGTAAAACATAGATGGGGGGTTAGGTTAGGGTTAGCTGTGACTCAACGTGTGTCGGGGGTAAAACATAGATGGGGGGTTGGGTTAGGGTTAGCTGTGACTCAACGTGTGTCGGGGGTAAAACATAGATGGGGGTTGGGTTAGGGTTAGGTTAGGGTTAGGTTAGGGTTAGCTGTGACTCAACGTGTGTCGGGGGTAAAACATAGATGGGGGGTTGGGTTAGGGTTAGCTGTGACTCAACGTGTGTCGGGGGTAAAACATAGATGGGGGGTTAGGTTAGGGTTAGCTGTGACTCAACGTGTGTCGGGGGTAAAACATAGATGGGGGGTTGGGTTAGGGTTAGCTGTGACTCAACGTGTGTCGGGGGTAAAACATAGATGGGGGGTTAGGTTAGGGTTAGCTGTGACTCAACGTGTGTCGGGGGTAAAACATAGATGGGGGTTGGGTTAGGGTTAGCTGTGACTCAACGTGTGTCGGGGGTAAAACATAGATGGGGGTTGGGTTAGGGTTAGCTGTGACTCAACGTGTGTCGGGGGTAAAACATAGATGGGGGTTAGGTTAGGGTTAGCTTTGACTCAACGTGTGTCGGGGGTAAAACATAGATGGGGGGTTGGGTTAGGGTTAGCTGTGACTCAACGTGTGTCGGGGGTAAAACATAGATGGGGGTTGGGTTAGGGTTAGGTTAGGGTTAGCTGTGACTCAACGTGTGTCGGGGGTAAAACATAGATGGGGGGTTGGGTTAGGGTTAGCTGTGACTCAACGTGTGTCGGGGGTAAAACATAGATGGGGGGTTAGGTTAGGGTTAGCTGTGACTCAACGTGTGTCGGGGGTAAAACATAGATGGGGGGTTGGGTTAGGGTTAGCTGTGACTCAACGTGTGTCGGGGGTAAAACATAGATGGGGGGTTAGGTTAGGGTTAGCTGTGACTCAACGTGTGTCGGGGGTAAAACATAGATGGGGGTTGGGTTAGGGTTAGCTGTGACTCAACGTGTGTCGGGGGTAAAACATAGATGGGGGGTTAGGTTAGGGTTAGCTGTGACTCAATGTGTGTCGGGGGTAAAACATAGATGGGGGTTGGGTTAGGGTTAGGTTAGGGTTAGGTTAGGGTTAGCTGTGACTCAACGTGTGTCGGGGGGGTAAAACGTAGATGGGGGTTGGGTTAGGGTTAGGTTAGGGTTAGCTGTGACTCAATGTGTGTCGGGGGGGTAAAACATAGATGGGGGGTTGGGTTAGGGTTAGGTTAGGGTTAGCTGTGACTCAATGTGTGTCGGGGGTAAAACATAGATGGGGGGTTGGGTTAGGGTTAGCTGTGACTCAACGTGTGTCGGGGGGTAAAACATAGATGGGGGGTTGGGTTAGGGTTAGCTGTGACTCAATGTGTGTCGGGGGTAAAACATAGATGGGGGGTTGGGTTAGGGTTAGCTGTGACTCAATGTGTGTCGGGGGTAAAACATAGATGGGGGGTTGGGTTAGGGTTAGCTGTGACTCAATGTGTGTCGGGGGTAAAACATAGATGGGGGGTTGGGTTAGGGTTAGCTGTGACTCAACGTGTGTCGGGGGGTAAAACATGTTTAAATCTGTGTTTCCTGAACAGAGTCTGGTGGACTGAGAACTTGTATTGTTCAGGGGGAAGTGAGTTCAGCTCCACACCCTGTTCCTCTGCTCATAATGGACTCTTCCTCTCAGACAGACCTCCATCTTTCTGGACCGTCATAGTACTTGACCCCCCCCCATCTCCCCAGCCTGCAGCATGTGACCGGGCATGCCTGCTTGGTGGTCAGACTGGGTGTGGCGGACCAAGCCTCCGCTGACAGTAACAGAGATAAGATCACACACAACTTTCCTTTAAAGGTTTAATATGAACCCTTTCCTCATTAAATGTCTAAAAATATAGACATATATCATATAGACATATATATATATATATATATATATATAGATATATATATATATATATATATTGTTGACTTGTGTTCCTACGTTATCCAACCAGAGAAATCAGTCATTGTAATCAAGGTAACGATGTCTGTCGATGGCGTCGTCATATCCGGTTTCTGCAGCGTTGAGGTAGATCAAGTAGATTTTTTAAATCAGTTGCAGTTATTTTCTATACAAATGAAGACTAAAGCCAAATTGGAGGTGATATGTAATTTTTTTGTTTTTGTTTTTAGTTCTGATATAATTTATTTACAAGTACATTTTTCATTTTTACTGTTTGAATTACATGTTTTCATTTTTCACTAATGTGAGTAGTATAGTATAGAACACTATAGTATAGAGTAGTATAGTGTAGTGTAGTATAGTATAGTATAGAGTAGTATAGTGTAGTGTAGTGTAGTATAGTATAGTATAGTATAGAATATAATAGTATAGTATAGCATAGAATAGTATAGTATAGTATAGTATAGTATAGCATAGTATAGAATAGTATAGTATAGTATAGTATAGTATAGAATAGTATAGAATAGAATAGTATAGTATAGAATAGAATAGTATAGTATAGTATAGAATAGAATAGTATAGAATAGAGTAGCATAGTATAGAATAGTATAGTATAGCATTAGTATAGTATAGAATAGTATAGTATAGAGTAGTATAGTGTAGAATAGTATAGTATAGTATAGTATAGAGTAGTATAGTATAGTATAGTATAGTATAGTATAGAACAGTATAGTATAGAACAGTATAGTATAGAGTAGTATAGTGTAGTATAGAATAGAATAGTATAGAGTAGTATAGTATAGTATAGTATAGTATAGAACAGTATAGTATAGAGTAGTATAGTGTAGTATAGAATAGAATAGTATAGAGTAGTATAGTATAGTATAGTATAGTATAGAACAGTATAGTATAGAGTAGTATAGTGTAGTATAGAATAGAATAGTATAGAGTAGTATAGTATAGTATAGTATAGAATAGTATAGTATAGTATAGAATAGTATAGGATAGGATAGTATAGTACAGTATAGCATAGAATAGTATAGTATAGAATAGTATAGGATAGTATAGAATAGAATAGTATAGTATAGTATAGTATAGGATAGTATAGAATAGTATAGTATAGTATAGCATAGAATAGTATAGAATAGTATAGTATAGTATAGAATAGTATAGTATAGAGTAGTATAGTAGAGTATAGCATAGAATAGTATAGAATAGTATAGTATAGTATAGCATTAGTATAGTATAGAATAGTATAGTATAGCATAGAATAGGATAGAATAGTATAGTATAGAATAATATAGTATAGAGTAGTATAGTATAGTATAGAATAGTATAGCATAGAATAGTATAGTATAGAATAGTATAGTATAGCATTAGTATAGTATAGTATAGTATAGAATAGTATAGAATAGTATAGTATAGCATTAGTATAGTATAGAATAGTATAGAATAGTATAGTATAGTATAGTATAGTATAGTATAGTATAGAATAGTATAGTATAGAATAGGATAGAATAGGATAGTATAGTATAGTATAGCATTAGTATAGTATAGAATAGTATAGTATAGTATAGCATAGAATAGTATAGAATAGTATAGTATAGTATAGAATAGTATAGTATAGAATAGTATAGTATAGTATAGCATAGAATAGGATAGAATAGGATAGTATAGTATAGCATTAGTATAGTATAGAATAGTATAGTATAGTATAGCATAGAATAGCATAGAATAGTATAGTATAGTATAGAATAGAATAGCATAGAATAGTATAGTATAGAATAGTATAGTATAGCATTAGTATAGTATAGTATAGAATAGTATAGAATAGTATAGTATAGTATATAATAGTATAGTATGGTATAGAATAGTATAGAATAGTATAGTATAGAATAGTATAGTATAGAATAGTATAGTATAGAATAGTATAGTATAGTATAGAATAGTATAGTATAGTATAGTATAGAATAGTATAGAATAGTATAGTATAGAATAGTATAGTATAGTATGGTATAGAATAGTAATAGTATAGTATAGAATAGTATAGTATAGCATTAGTATAGTATAGAATAGTATAGAATAGTATAGTATAGAATAGTATAGTATAGAGTAGTATAGTATAACATAGTATAGAATAGTATAGTATAGAATAGGATAGTATAGTATAGAGTAGTATAGTATAGTATAGCATAGAATAGTATAGTATAGAATAGAATAGAATAGTATAGTATAGCATTAGTATAGTATAGAATAGTATAGTATAGAATAGTATAGTATAGAATAGTATAGTATAGTATAGAATAGTATAGAATAGTATAGTATAGAATAGTATAGTATATAATAGTATAGTATAGCATTAGTATAGTATAGAATAGTATAGTATAGTATAGAGTAGTATAGTATAGTATAGTATAGAATAGTATAGAATAGGATAGTATAGTATAGAATAGTATAGTATAGAGTAGTATAGTATAGAATAGTATAGTATAGAATAGTATAGAATAGTATAGTATAGAGTAGTATAGTATAGAATAGTATAGAATAGTATAGTATAGAATAGTATAGAATAGTATAGAATAGGATAGTATAGTATAGAATAGTATAGTATAGAGTAGTATAGTATAGAATAGTATAGTATAGAATAGTATAGTATAGAATAGAATAGTATAGTATAGAATAGTATAGAATAGTATAGTATAGTATATAATAGTATAGTATAGAGTAGTATAGTATAGTATAGAATAGTATAGCATAGAATAGTATAGTATAGTATAGAATAGTATAGAATAGGATAGTATAGTATAGAATAGTATAGTATAGAGTAGTATAGTATAGAATAGTATAGTATAGAATAGTATAGTATAGAATAGTATAGAATAGTATAGTATAGTATATAATAGTATAGAATAGTATAGAATAGGATAGAATAGGATAGTATAGTATAGAATAGTATAGTATAGAGTAGTATAGTATAGAATAGTATAGTATAGAATAGTATAGTATAGAATAGTATAGTATAGTATAGAATAGTATAGAATAGTATAGTATAGTATATAATAGTATAGTATAGAGTAGTATAGTATAGAATAGAATAGTATAGTATAGAATAGTATAGAATAGTATAGTATATAATAGTATAGTATAGAGTAGTATAGTATAGTATAGAATAGTATAGCATAGAATAGTATAGTATAGTATAGAATAGTATAGAATAGGATAGTATAGTATAGAATAGTATAGTATAGAGTAGTATAGTATAGAATAGTATAGTATAGAATAGTATAGAATAGGATAGTATAGTATAGAATAGTATAGTATAGAGTAGTATAGTATAGAATAGAATAGTATAGTATAGAATAGTATAGAATAGTATAGTATATAATAGTATAGTATAGAGTAGTATAGTATAGTATAGAATAGTATAGCATAGAATAGTATAGTATAGTATAGAATAGTATAGAATAGGATAGTATAGTATAGAATAGTATAGTATAGAGTAGTATAGTATAGAATAGTATAGTATAGAATAGTATAGTATAGAATAGTATAGAATAGTATAGTATAGTATATAATAGTATAGAATAGTATAGAATAGGATAGAATAGGATAGTATAGTATAGAATAGTATAGTATAGAGTAGTATAGTATAGAATAGTATAGTATAGAATAGTATAGTATAGAATAGTATAGTATAGTATAGAATAGTATAGAATAGTATAGAATAGTATAGTATAGTATATAATAGTATAGTATAGAGTAGTATAGTATAGTATAGAATAGTATAGCATAGAATAGTATAGTATAGAATAGTATAGAATAGGATAGTATAGTATAGAATAGTATAGTATAGAGTAGTATAGTATAGTATAGAATAGTATAGCATAGAATAGTATAGTATAGAATAGTATAGTATAGCATTAGTATAGTATAGAATAGTATAGTAAAGTATAGAATAGTATAGAATAGTATAGAATAGTATAGTATAGTATAGTACAGTATAGTATAGAATAGTATAGTATAGTATAGAATAGTATAGTATAGTATAGAATAGTATAGTATAGAATAGTATAGAATAGTATAGTATAGTATAGAATAGTATAGAATAGTATAGTATAGAATAGTATAGAATAGTATAGTATAGTATAGTATAGAATAGTATAGTATAGAATAGTATAGTATAGTATAGAATAGTATAGAATAGTATAATGTAGTATAGTATAGTATAGTATAGAATAGTATAGTATAGTATAGTACAGTACAGTACAGTATAGTATAGTACAGTACAGTATAGTATAGTATAGTACAGTATAGTATAGTATAGTATAGTACAGTATAGTATAGTATAGTATAGTATAGTATAGTATAGAATAGTATAATGTAGTATAGTATAGTATAGAATAGTATAGTACAGTACAGTATAGTACAGTACAGTACTATATAATACAGTACAGTATAGTACAGTACAGTACTATATAATACAGTACAGTACAGTATAGTATAGTATAGTATAGTATAGTACAGTACAGTATAGTATAGTATAGTATAGTACAGTACAGTATAGTATAGTACAGTATAGTATAGTACAGTATAGTATAGTATAGTATAGTATAGTATAGTACAGTATAGTATAGTATATTATAGTATAGTATAGTATAGTACAGTATAGTATAGTATAGTACAGTACAGTAAAGTATAGTATAGTACAGTACAGTATAGTATAGTATAGTACAGTATAGTATAGTATAGTACAGTATAGTATAGTATAGTATAGTACAGTACAGTATAGTATAGTATAGTACAGTATAGTATAGTATAGTATAGTATAGTATAGTAATGAAAGCTAATGTACATATTGAAGCTGGCTCTCCTGTTTGAAGTGAAGGAAAGGAGCAGTGAGAGTCTGCTGGCGGCGCTCGCCTTTCTCTCTTTGTCATCTGCTGAAGACTTGAGGAAACACTCTGGAGTCAGATTCCAGCCTCAGAAAGGGGGACCGAAGGTGGTGCTGCGACGGGGTCCACATACCAACACCATGACATCACCGCCTCCATTCAAACACACTTGGACAATGGCTGGCACACAAACTACTCTGGGGATTTCAGGCCAAGAAAAATAAGAGAAACTTTGAGCTCCACAGCTGTGAGAGAGTCGGCCGTCACGCTGAGCCTCGAGCTGAACTGATCCTAAAGCCTTCTGGAGGTGTTGGAAGAAGCAGACCTGCAGGGTAACAGACTTAAATATGCACAAGCCAAGTTTTCTGAGTGGAAAGAAACTCCATTTTTAGCATCTTACCACAATTCTGACCTAAATTAGAGCTCTGTGAATTCCTCTCATGCTCAGTGGTGGGAAATGTTCTTCATACACAGACAGAGTCACAACTTAGAAATCAGATACGAGACGGACTCCTGAACTGCACTGAATGAGAGTTAACGCTAGAAACAAGAGAGGATTCTGGGTATTGAGCTGCTGGATGATGGGCTCTAATAAGGACCAGGACCAGATCTGGTGACGATGTTCAGATATTATTATTATTATTATTTGTAAACCTGTGTAGGGCAGCACGGTGGTGCAGGGGTTAGCACTGTCGCCTCACAGCAACATGTTCTCCCCGTGTTAGCGTGGGTTCTCTCCGGGCTCTCTGGCTTCCTCCCACAGTCCAAAGACATGCAGGTTAAGTTCATTGTTGACTCTAAATGTCCCGTAAGTGTGACTGTGAGTGTGAATGGTTGTCTGTCTCTACGTGTCAGCCCTGCGATAGACCGGCGACCTGTCCAGGGTGAACCCCGCCTTCGCCCAATGTCAGCTGGGATCGGCTCCAGACCACCGCGACCCCTAACGGGATAAGCGGTTGCAGATGATGGATGGATGGTAAACCTGTGTAGAAAGATTTGTAGGTGTACAAAGACATCTAAAGCTAGTCTGACATTTTACTCTGCTTTCTGTCGTACTTCAACGTGTGTGAGGGAACTATAGTTCCAGACCTCAGAGTCTTTATATGACCTCACAGATCATTTAAGGCTACTTCATCAAAACCAAAGTTCACAAGAAAAACACATTCAATGAAAACACAGGTGCAAACACCAGCCTTAACCCTAACCCTCTCCTCATCCACCGTTTGTATCTTTACCTACAAAAAGTAATGCACCGTAATTCTTCATATATATCCCAAAACAGCAGGAAGCTGGAAGTACATGGAGCGATTAGATTAGACCAGAGGAGGTCGGGGTCGGGTATATAGAGTGATTAGATTAGACCCGAGGAGGTCGGGGTCGGGTATATAGAGTGATTAGATTAGACCCGAGGAGGTCGGGGTCGGGTATATAGAGTGATTAGATTAGACCCGAGGAGGTCGGGGTCGGGTATATAGAGTGATTAGATTAGACCAGAGGAGGTCGGGTCGGGTATATAGAGTGATTAGATTAGACCCGAGGAGGTCGGGGTCGGGTATATAGAGTGATTAGATTAGACCAGAGGAGGTCGGGTCGGGTATATAGAGGGATTAGATTAGACCCGAGGAGGTCGGGGTCGGGTATATAGAGTGATTAGATTAGACCAGAGGAGGTCGGGTCGGGTATATAGAGGGATTAGATTAGACCCGAGGAGGTCGGGGTCGGGTATATAGAGGGATTAGATTAGACCCGAGGAGGTCGGGGTCGGGTATATAGAGTGATTAGATTAGACCAGAGGAGGTCGGGTCGGGTATATAGAGGGATTAGATTAGACCCGAGGAGGTCGGGGTCGGGTATATAGAGGGATTAGATTAGACCCGAGGAGGTCGGGGTCGGGTATATAGAGCGATTAGATTAGACCCGAGGAGGTCGGGGTCGGGTATATAGAGGGATTAAATTAGACCCGAGGAGGTCGGGGTCGGGTATATAGAGCGATTAGATTAGACCAGAGGAGGTCGGGTCGGGTATATAGAGGGATTAGATTAGACCCGAGGAGGTCGGGGTCGGGTATATAGAGGGATTAGATTAGACCCGAGGAGGTCGGGGTCGGGTATATAGAGGGATTAGATTAGACCCGAGGAGGTCGGGGTCGGGTATATAGAGTGATTAGATTAGACCCGAGGAGGTCGGGTCGGGTATATAGAGGGATTAGATTAGACCCGAGGAGGTCGGGGTCGGGTATATAGAGTGATTAGATTAGACCAGAGGAGGTCGGGTCGGGTATATAGAGGGATTAGATTAGACCCGAGGAGGTCGGGGTCGGGTATATAGAGTGATTAGATTAGACCAGAGGAGGTCGGGTCGGGTATATAGAGGGATTAGATTAGACCCGAGGAGGTCGGGGTCGGGTATATAGAGGGATTAGATTAGACCCGAGGAGGTCGGGGTCGGGTATATAGAGTGATTAGATTAGACCAGAGGAGGTCGGGTCGGGTATATAGAGTGATTAGATTAGACCAGAGGAGGTCGGGGTCGGGTATATAGAGGGATTAGATTAGACCAGAGGAGGTCGGGGTCGGGTATATAGAGGGATTAGATTAGACCCGAGGAGGTCGGGGTCGGGTATATAGAGGGATTAGATTAGACCCGAGGAGGTCGGGGTCGGGTATATAGAGTGATTAGATTAGACCAGAGGAGGTCGGGGTCGGGTATATAGAGGGATTAGATTAGACCCGAGGAGGTCGGGGTCGGGTATATAGAGGGATTAGATTAGACCCGAGGAGGTCGGGGTCGGGTATATAGAGCGATTAGATTAGACCCGAGGAGGTCGGGGTCGGGTATATAGAGGGATTAAATTAGACCCGAGGAGGTCGGGGTCGGGTATATAGAGCGATTAGATTAGACCAGAGGAGGTCGGGTCGGGTATATAGAGGGATTAGATTAGACCCGAGGAGGTCGGGGTCGGGTATATAGAGGGATTAGATTAGACCCGAGGAGGTCGGGGTCGGGTATATAGAGGGATTAGATTAGACCCGAGGAGGTCGGGGTCGGGTATATAGAGTGATTAGATTAGACCCGAGGAGGTCGGGTCGGGTATATAGAGGGATTAGATTAGACCCGAGGAGGTCGGGGTCGGGTATATAGAGTGATTAGATTAGACCCGAGGAGGTCGGGGTCGGGTATATAGAGTGATTAGATTAGACCCGAGGAGGTCGGGGTCGGGTATATAGAGGGATTAGATTAGACCCGAGGAGGTCGGGGTCGGGTATATAGAGCGATTAGATTAGACCCGAGGAGGTCGGGGTCGGGTATATAGAGGGATTAGATTAGACCCGAGGAGGTCGGGGTCGGGTATATAAAGGGATTAGATTAGACCCGAGGAGGTCGGGTCGGGTATATAGAGGGATTAGATTAGACCCGAGAAGGTCGGGTCGGTCCGCTGTTTGTGTCTCGTGTGAAACCAGAAGTCAACGTTGATTTGTCACATAACTTCTAAATTACACTACTCGAGTTATTTTTTAATCCTAAAAAGGAAAAAATAATAAACATATGTTGAACATTTTGTTTTCATGTAACAAAACATATCAAACTTCTCAATAAATCAGAGTTAAATAAGGATCTTTAACTGATTCAAATATTTTATTATGCACACATGCTGACATGGCAGAACATTATGGAGGACAGAACCCACCAAAATCAAAAATAAATGAATGAATAAATAAATTACTGGGAAATGATGTAGCAAAAATAATATTAAAATAAATGTAGCCATTAATTAACTGATAAAATGTGACATCAATTGATATTTCTGTTTTAATTTGCTTCTTTATTTATTTATCTTTGTATTAATTTCCTTATTTATTTATTCTTCTGTTTAATTTCCCAAGGACCAACATCAGATC
This sequence comes from Sebastes fasciatus, assembly GCF_043250625.1. Taxonomy (NCBI): domain Eukaryota; kingdom Metazoa; phylum Chordata; class Actinopteri; order Perciformes; family Sebastidae; genus Sebastes; species Sebastes fasciatus. Next base: position 34,071,939 of record NC_133807.1, on the reverse strand, counting down.
AACGTCAGATCATCATCAGATCATCATCAGATCAAAATCAGATCATCATCAGATCAACATCAGATCATCATCAGATCAACATGAGACCATCATCAGATCATCATCAGATCATCATCAGATCAACATGAGACCATCATCAGATCATCATCAGATCATCATCAGATCAACATCAGATCATCATCAGATCAACATCAGATCAACATGAGACCATCATCAGATCATCATCAGATCAACATGAGACCATCATCAGATCATCATCAGATCATCATCAGATCAACATCAGATCATCATCAGATCAACATCAGATCAACATGAGACCATCATCAGATCATCATCAGATCATCATCAGATCAACATGAGACCATCATCAGATCATCATCAGATCATCATCAGATCAACATGAGACCATCATCAGATCATCATCAAATCATCATCAGATCAATATAAGACCATCATCAGATCATCATCAGATCATCATCAGATCATCATCAGATCAACATCAGATCATCATCAGATCAACATCAGATCAACATCAGATCATCATCAGATCAACATCAGATCATCATCAGATCAACATCAGATCAACATGAGACCATCATCAGATCATCATCAGATCATCATCAGATCAACATGAGACCATCATCAGATCATCATCAGATCATCATCAGATCAACATGAGACCATCATCAGATCATCATCAAATCATCATCAGATCAACATGAGACCATCATCAGATCATCATCAGATCATCATCAGATCAACATGAGACCATCATCAGATCATCATCAGATCAACATGAGACCATCATCAGATCATCATCAAATCATCATCAGATCAATATGAGACCATCATCAGATCATCATCAGATCATCATCAGATCATCATCAGATCATCATCAGATCAACATGAGACCATCATCAGATCATCATCAAATCATCATCAGATCAACATGAGACCATCATCAGATCATCATCAGATCATCATCAGATCAACATCAGATCAACATCAGATCATCATCAGATCAACATGAGACCATCATCAGATCATCATCAGATCAACATGAGACCATCATCAGATCATCATCAAATCATCATCAGATCAACATGAGACCATCATCAGATCATCATCAGATCATCATCAGATCAACATCAGAACAACATGAGACCATCATCAGATCATCATCAGATCATCATCAGATCAACATGAGACCATCATCAGATCATCATCAGATCAACATGAGACCATCATCAGATCATCATCAAATCATCATCAGATCAATATGAGACCATCATCAGATCATCATCAGATCATCATCAGATCAACATCAGATCATCATCAAATCATCATCAGATCAACATGAGACCATCATCAGATCATCATCAGATCAACATCAGATCATCATCAGATCATCATCAGATCATCATCAAATCATCATCAGATCAACATGAGACCATCATCAGATCATCATCAGATCATCATCAGATCATCATCAGATCAACATCAGATCAACATGAGACCATCATCAGATCATCATCAGATCATCATCAGATCAACATGAGACCATCATCAGACCATCATCAGATCATCATCAGATCATCATCAGATCAACATCAGATCAACATGAGACCATCATCAGATCATCATCAGATCATCATCAGATCAACATGAGACCATCATCAGACCATCATCAGATCATCATCAGATCAACATGAGACCATCATCAGATCAACATCAGATCATCATCAGATCATCATCAGATCAACATCAGATCATCATCAGATCAACATGAGACCATCATCAGATCATCATCAGATCATCATCAGATCAACATGAGACCATCATCAGATCATCATCAGATCAACATGAGATCATCATCAGATCATCATCAGATCATCATCAGATCAACATGAGATCATCATCAGATCATCATCAGATCAACATCACTTGTTTCTCAACAGTTTTTCTTGTAAACTGCCAGCAGCAGCAGGAAGTGACATCATCTCTAAAGGAATCTAGTTGTAGTCTTTTAAATAGAGACCCCCAGTTTTAAATAGTCTATAGTATAATCTATAATCTATAATAATTTGTGATTAAAGACTCGTTGTCTTTAGATGTGAGAGGGTGTCAGACTTCAGTCTGGTTCAGTATCTATAACCTAGGTGAGGTACCAGGTGAGGTACCAGGTGAGGTACCAGGTGAGGTACCAGTTGAGGTACCAGGTGAGGTACCAGGTGAGGTACCAGTTGAGGTACCAGGTGAGGTACCAGGTGAGGTACCAGTTGAGGTACCAGGTGAGGTACCAGGTGAGGTACCAGGTGAGGTACCTGTGCTGCAGAGACGTCTCACTCTCTCCCAGGTTTTAGTTGAGAGTTCAGCTTTCAGAGCGAGGCCTGGGATGAATGTTGAGATTTGAGCGTCTGTGTGTCTCTGTGAATCTTAAAGGGAAAAGGGTCTTTTGAGGTGAAACTGAGAGGAGCTGCAGAGTAAAACAGGGGTTCTGCTAGCAGCGCTCCAGAAAGGCTGGGGGGGGGGGATGAACCCAAACTCATGAATAAAACATGAGACGGATTCTGAGTGTGGAGAGACAGCAGACCCCCACAGAGAGACGACAGGTTTACGAGACTCCAATAATGGGACGCACTGATGAACGTCCCTCCACCGGGTCAATCATAGTAATAATAAAACACACTTAGAGAAGACAGATGGAGATGTTAAAGGCTTTTATTGGCTTCTGTTTGTGGTTTTCTGTCCTTTTAAATAGACTTTATATTAGAAAATAAGTTTGTAGATTAAAGCAGTAAAGATTAAGATGAAGAATCAGGAGAGACACCAAACTACAAACACAGTTCTTCTGGTTCCGAGGTTGAATATCCACCACTCGTTAGAACTTTAGTCCAATAGAGTACTTTTATCTTTCATTTGACGGGGCAATAATTACCTCCACCAAGGAGGTTATGTTTTCGGTTTGTTTTGTTTGTCAGGAGGCAGATACACGAATGATGTTTCTCTTTAATTAACATGAAGCGATAGATAGACGGTATATAAGAAGAGGACGTAGTCGCCGTGACGTCAGCCGTTGGTTTGTGGCCGAAGAGTATGGAAGCAAAGAAACGACAAACGACTGCTGCCGCCATTTAGGACTGAAAACGCTTATTATATTTATAATATTTGTATTGATCTACACAGGTCATTTCAGTAGAGAAGTTAAATATGACAATAGAATAGAAATAATTTAGTTTTACTTTGTACGTCTCTTTGTAGGCAGACGTTTTACTGGCATCTGGTGGTCGTTTTCAGTCCAACATGGCGGAGGCGTAGCTCTGCTGCTGGGCGCTGATGTTCACTTCTTATCGATATACGTTCTTTGTTTCGACCGTCGCCATCTTGTAAGGTAGCCACGCCCTAAAGCATTCCCTGCTTTATGTTTTATCTCAGTGGTTCTCAAACTTGTTTCACAAAGTACCGGCTCAGAATATATTTGTCTCTCCAAGTCCCACCATTATGACTGATGTTAAGATACAGTAGCGTAGGCCTGCCCTAATCAGCAATGCACAGTTCACGCAGGAGGAACATTTATTCCTAATAAGAATATTACTTATTGTAGCCACGCTGTACAAAGGGGTAGCACTAGAACTGGCACTTAAACTCTTCCACACAACTCTTGTACTACGCATGGGCAGCCTCTCACTATAGGCCTGCACCATATGAGGAACATCTGCAATAAAACTGTTCAATATTGCCATGACGATATGACTTGCGATAAATAAACAAATATTGAAGTGTGCATATTAGCTATACATATAGATATACTTTATTTAAAATATAACTGGGCTAAATGTTGCTTCTAGAGCAGCAACAGTAATGTCTACAACAGCAAAGCCACCATATAAACTCCTGAATATCTCACTGGAAATAATCTAACATGTTAATATAAATCATATTCCTGACATGAAAATGCTAAGTGAAGTTTATAAAGACTGAAGAACACAGACATCAGTCAGTATCAGTCCTTCCTCCTGTCCTCTGTCCTCCTGTCCTCTGTCCTGTCCTCTGTCCTCGTGTCCTCTGTCCTCCTCCCTCTGCTGCAGGTAACATTAGGACTGATAGAGTGAAGAGGGGCTGTTTGGTTTCAGCTGATGAGTTTACTAGTAAGATATGTGACAAACTAACCTATACAGTCCGACTGTTACACAGTCCGACTGTTACACAGTCCGACTGTTACACAGTCCGACTGTTACACAGTCCGACTGTTACACAGTCCGACTGTTACACAGTCCGACTGTTACACAGTCCGACTACACAGCCTGCCACTACAGAGAGCTCGCGTACCACTGCAGAGAGCTCACGTACCACTACAGAGAGCTCACGTACCACTGCAGAGAGCTCACGTACCACTGCAGAGAGCTCACGTACCACTGCAGAGAGCTCGCTTACCACTACAGAGAGCTCACGTACCACTGCAGAGAGCTCACGTACCACTACAGAGAGCTCACGTACCACTGCAGAGAGCTCACGTACCACTACAGAGAGCTCACGTACCACTGCAGAGAGCTCGCTTACCACTACAGAGAGCTCGCGTACCACTACAGAGAGCTCGCGTACCACTGCAGAGAGCTTGCGTACCACTGCAGAGAGCTCGCGTACCACTGCAGAGAGCTCGCGTACCACTGCAGAGAGCTCGCGTACCACTACAGAGAGCTCACGTACCACTACAGAGAGCTCGCGTACCACTGCAGAGAGCTCGCGTACCACTACAGAGAGCTCGCGTACCACTGCAGAGAGCTCGCGTACCACTGCAGAGAGCTCGCGTACCACTGCAGAGAGCTCGCGTACCACTGCAGAGAGCTCGCTTACCACTACAGAGAGCTCACGTACCACTACAGAGAGTTCACGTACCACTGCAGAGAGCTAGCGTACCACTGCAGAGAGCTCGCGTACCACTGCAGAGAGCTCGCGTACCACTGCAGAGAGCTCGCGTACCACTGCAGAGAGCTCGCGTACCACTGCAGAGAGCTCGCTTACCACTACAGAGAGCTCACGTACCACTACAGAGAGTTCACGTACCACTGCAGAGAGCTCGCTTACCACTACAGAGAGCTCACGTACCACTACAGAGAGCTCGCGTACCACTGCAGAGAGCTCGCGTACCACTGCAGAGAGCTCGCGTACCACTGCAGAGAGCTCGCGTACCACTGCAGAGAGCTTGCGTACCACTGCAGAGAGCTCGCGTACCACTGCAGAGAGCTCGCGTACCACTGCAGAGAGCTCGCGTACCACTACAGAGAGCTCGCGTACCACTGCAGAGAGCTCGCTTACCACTACAGAGAGCTCACGTACCACTACAGAGAGTTCACGTACCACTGCAGAGAGCTCGCTTACCACTACAGAGAGCTCACGTACCACTACAGAGAGCTCGCGTACCACTGCAGAGAGCTAGCGTACCACTACAGAGAGCTCGCGTACCACTGCAGAGAGCTCGCGTACCACTGGTCTATCTGACTCTAAATGGGACCATCATTTACTAAATGAACATCATGCTGTATTGAAGAAGACTTGAAACATAAACTCATGTTTACAATGTTTACTGAGGTCATAAATCAAGAGAGAAGGAGGCTCATTTTCTCAGACACCCCCTGCTGGCTGCTAGACATGATGCAGCTTTAAGGTTTCACTTCTCAGAACCGGAGGTTGCCACCTGATTTGGCTCTCCGAGTGCCCGTCTAGCTTCTCAATACTTTCCTCATAATATAACCACATAATAACCAACTGCCCCATAAATCAAGTTATTGATGTAAGGGATAATGTACAGGGGGGCGACGCAGTGTACTTTGGTACTAATGTCAGGGAACATTTAGAGATGTCCTTATATTATAAATATTCATTAATAACTGATCCATACATGTTGTAATTAAGCTTCCCTGTAGACAGATTGGACAGAGTGAACTGGACTAAATCAAGTGTGACTGTTTCTCAAGGAAAGCCTCTGAAGTGAACTGAGTGTATGAGGTTAATCCATTAAATAGTAATGTAATAGAGCGGTACAGTCACAGCAGCCTCTGACCTCCCCACCCCGTCCCTCCCCAACGCTATAATTCCTGTTAATCCTGGCGGGGCACCATCTGGGAGCTCCTTGTGATTCGGGCGATGGCAGATAGAGAAGCAGCAGATGTCAGGAGGACACATGTCCGTTAAAAATCACAGGAAATGTCCCCAAATATGGAGACGAGGCCGTCGACGCTTCAGTGTTCAGTTCACAAAGAAGAGCTGGCAGAGATCCTGCACATCCACCAGTCTGGTGTCGACGGGAACAATGGTTGATGTGTCTCATGTAACGTATAGCTGATGGGTGGAGGACAATGGGAGGGGGTCATGTGACAGTCTGCAGGAGCCCCCTGAGGGAGCAGGATGGGCCCGTCAGCTGGCGGAGGACATTTACATATTAACATCTACACCTGCTGCTGACAGGTGGATGATGCTGCGTGCTATGGAGGACGGAACCTGCCAAAAATAAATAAATAAATAACTCGATTAATGTCATTAAATGTAGCAAAAATAATGTTAAAAATAAATGTAGCCATAAATATATTGATAAAATGTGACATAAATTGATATTCCGTTTATTTTGCTTCTTTATTTATTTATCTTTGTATTAATTCCCTTATTTATTTACTCTTCTGTTTAATTTTCCCTTTTATTCATTCAATTCATTTATGTATTTCTGCACAATTTTAATTTATTTATTTATTTTTATTTTGGCAGGTTCAGTCCTACATAGAGTTTGTGTCACGTGGAAGTCATCGTAAATACCAGTTTCTTCCAACGAGGAATACCATTGTGACGGTCAGATGGTGGCGGCCAAAAACCAAGATGGAGACGGTCAAAAACCAAGATGGAGACGGACAAAAACCAAGATGGAGACGGACAAAAACCAAGATGGAGACGGTCAAAAACCAAGATGGAGACGGTCAAAAACCAAGATGGTGGCGGCCAAAAACCAAGATGGAGACGGTCAAAAACCAAGATGGAGACGGTCAAAAACCAAGATGGTGGCGGCCAAAAACCAAGATGGAGACGACCAAAAACCAAGATGGAGACGACCAAAAACCAAGATGGAGACAACCAAAAACCAAGATGGAGACGACCAAAAACCAAGATGGAGACAACCAAAAACCAAGATGGAGACGACCAAAAACCAAGATGGAGACGACCAAAAACCAAGATGGAGACAACCAAAAACCAAGATGGAGACGACCAAAAACCAAGATGGAGACAACCAAAAACCAAGATGGAGACGACCAAAAACCAAGATGGAGACGGTCAAAAACCAAGATGGAGACAACCAAAAACCAAGATGGAGACGACTAAAATGCCAAATAAGTCCACAAACACAACACAAGCCACCTTTACTCAAAACTAATTAGACTAATGACTGTCAATCCCAAATCAAAGCAAACCCCAGGGTTGTGTTGAACCAGCTGCTCATGAATCCATCAACTACTAAGTGGTTTTAAACTGGTTTTGAACTGGTTTTGAACTGGTTTAAACTGGTTTTGAACTGGTCTGAGTCTGGTTGCATCTTCAGATCTGGAGGAATATCACCAGTATTAGTTCATGTGTAAATCAGGTGCTATGAAACATCTGTAGCACCATCCAAAGAAAATCAAGTACCTGTAAAAGCAGAAAGTTACTGCAGCATCACATGCTGTAACATAATCATAATCATAATAATCATAATCATAATCACAATATTATTCATAACAACCAGTGGAACATTAAACTCAGTTTAATACAAAGACCTAGAGACGAGGACAGACCCCCCTCCACATGTGTCTGAACATATAAACCACATGTTAACCACCTCTAGACTGCAGGAGACCCCTGAGCCCAGGAGCCCCTAAGCCCAGGAGCCCCCTGAGCCCAGGAGCCCCCTGAGCCCAGGAGCCCCTAAGCCCAGGAGCCCCCTGGGCAGCAGCAGGCAGGTTCTCAGCCATATTTCAGAATAAAAGCATGAGGTTGAGGTGTACTCACTGTTCCTGTTGGCTTTGAGTTTGGACAGCAGCTTCTGAGTGGACAGCAGGTCTCCACTCTTCACTGCCTGCAGCAGGTCCTGCTCCTTCCCCATCCTCCTCTTCCTCCTCTTCCTCCTGTTTGAACCAGCTTTATTTAAATCCTCCTCAGAGCTTCATGCTGAGCGCCGGAGACACGGAGACCTGCCTCAGGTGAGACCTGCCTCAGGTGAGACCTGCCTCAGGTGAGACCTGCCTCAGGTGAGACCTGCCTCAGGTGAGACCTGCCTCAGGTGAGACCTGCCTCAGGTGAGACCTGCCTCAGGTGAGACTCTCTCCACTCAGGAGAGGAAACAGCTCCAGATGCAGACTTTAGAATAAATCCTCAGTGTGATATTACTTCCTCTGGGTCGGTGGAGACGGAACAACTGCTATTAATTTCCTGCCCAGACTTTTATGTTTTGGGGAGATGTTATTTCCAGGGTCAGTCTGGGGGCGGAGGAGGCTGCCGGAGATGTGACCGGAGGAGGTGATGTGGTTCAGGACTGGAGAGAAACGACAAAACCAGATCAGCTGATCCATCAGAGAAACTGAAAAACGATCTGCTGTTCGGAGACGAACTGAAGGTGTCGGAGAGGAAAGAGACGACTGGTTCATACCACAAGCGCTCAAATAACTTCCTAACAGGACCATGCCAAAACATGCATGAAGGCTTAAAGGGAAGTTCTATGAGGTTCTGATCCAGAGTCAGTGTGTTACTACAGTAGATGGAGGTTAAAGGGAGAGTTCAGGTGTGTCTCAGTGGGGTTCTATGAGGTTCTGATCCAGTGGTAGAACAGCTTCTCTCCTGTTCTGAGAGGTTAAATCATTGTTTTTGTGAATGGAGTCTGGTGGCTGTGAAGAGAGCTCAGATAACTGCTTCAAAACACCAAAACTTTCTTTTAAGATATAAATAAATCTACTTTATTAGATCTGTGATCATCTTTTGTTGTTTAACTCTATTAATCAAATAACTCTATTAATCAAATAACTCTATTAATCAAATAACTCTATTAGTCAAATAACTCTATTAATCAAATAACTCTATTAATCAAATAACTCTATTAATCAAATAACTCTATTAGTCAAATAACTCTATTAATCAAATAACTCTATTAATCAAATAACTCTATTAATCAAATAACTCTATTAATCAAATAACTCTATTAATCAAATAACTCTATTAGTCAAATAACTCTATTAATCAAATAACTCTATTAATCATTATTTTTGATTCATTAGTTGTTTTTCCATTCAGGGCAAATTTTAACCAGATTTCCAGAAAATGAATGTGAGTGAATATTTAATATTTAATATTGAATATTTAGCATCAACTACTTCCTGTTGCAGGTCAGCGAGAGTTTGAGATCATTGTTATTATGAGAGAAGAAGATTTAATTCTGATTTACAGACACAAAAGATTTTATTCAGAGTTCAATAAGAACAAATGAAACAACGAAGAACATCTCAGAAGTCAAGTTTCATCCAGATGGAGCTCAATTTTCAACTGAATTTCCATAAAATCACGATTCAGATTCACTGATTAGTTGTATATCTGTTCTGTAATGAGCTGGCATCAAACTCTAAAGGGTCATTAAACACAATCAGTCTGATGTGACGTTAACATGACGGTTTACACACACCTGTCACAGGTGAGCTCAGGGCCGAGTGTTTAACGTCCGGTGAGCTGAGAGGTCGCTTTAATTACAGATCACCAACCCTTCAAACACAAACAGCTCATGAGGGATCCACTTGTGGGTTTCCTCTGCTCTGTAAACACTGATCCTAGACGACGTGTGCAGGTTTTACACCAAACTCCACTGAGTTAGTTCACATTTTAAACCAGAGGAGAAGAAGTGATGCGAGAGATCACCTGACGTTGAGTCCGGTCCCTGTGTGGCTGACTAGTCCTGCTCTGCTGCTTCCCTCGGGGCTCTGCGATTGAATATATGCATCCACTTCATTTCAACTGTAGAACAGCTACTTAAACTCTTCCAGCCCAGTGATCAGACACAACTCACACACGCAGGAGGAAGAAGTTGGCAGAGTTTAGTCCGAGCTTCCTCTCTGCTCCAGTTTCTTGCAGATAACTGACATTACTGTTGACAGTCGTGATCTCAGCCCGAGAACAGTGTTGCTCTATAAACACAAAGAGGGTTTGCAGCCGGATCACAGAGTCCACATAGAGACTCTGGTCTGGCCCGGCTCCCTGCTCTGTTTTCCTGGTTACAACTCGTTTCATTATATAAGCAGCAGCCACAGAGGAGCACAGGAAGTAAGCAGAGCTGTCATTCCCATTTACACCCATCATGTCCCCCTTTTTCCTCCACCTCCCTCAGGCCTTCTGTATTCTCACTGCATTCATGACAAGAGGAGCACTACTCAGTAATGTCCCTGGGACACTGCAGGGACCATAACCCACTGGGACACGGCAGAGACCCTAACCCACTGGGACACTGCAGAGACCCTAACCCACTGGGACACTGCAGAGACCCTAACCCACTGGGACACGGCAGAGACCCTAACCCACTGGGACACTGCAGAGACCCTAACCCACTGGGACACGGCAGAGACCCTAACCCACTGGGACACTGCAGAGACCCTAACCCACTGGGACACTGCAGAGACCCTAACCCAATGGGACACGGCAGAGACCCTAACCCACTGGGACACGGCAGAGACCCTAACCCACTGGGACACGGCAGAGACCCTAACCCACTGGGACACGGCAGAGACCCTAACCCACTGGGACACGGCAGAGACCCTAACCCACTGGGACACTGCAGAGACCCTAACCCACTGGGACACGGCAGAGACCCTAACCCACTGGGACACGGCAGAGACCCTAACCCACTGGGACACGGCAGAGACCCTAACCCACTGGGACACGGCAGAGACCCTAACCCACTGGGACACTGCAGAGACCCTAACCCAATGGGACACTGCAGAGACCCTAACCCACTGGGACACGGCAGAGACCCTAACCCACTGGGACACTGCAGAGACCCTAACCCAATGGGACACTGCAGAGACCCTAACCCAATGGGACACTGCAGAGACCCTAACCCACTGGGACACGGCAGAGACCCTAACCCACTGGGACACTGCAGAGACCCTAACCCAATGGGACACGGCAGAGACCCTAACCCAATGGGACACTGCAGAGACCCTAACCCACTGGGACACGGCAGAGACCCTAACCCACTGGGACACTGCAGAGACCCTAACCCAATGGGACACTGCAGAGACCCTAACCCAATGGGACACTGCAGAGACCCTAACCCAATGGGACACTGCAGAGACCCTAACCCACTGGGACACGGCAGAGACCCTAACCCACTGGGACACTGCAGAGACCCTAACCCAATGGGACACTGCAGAGACCCTAACCCAATGGGACACTGCAGAGACCCTAACCCAATGGGACACTGCAGAGACCCTAACCCAATGGGACACTGCAGAGACCCTAACCCACTGGGACACGGCAGAGACCCTAACCCACTGGGACACTGCAGAGACCCTAACCCAATGGGACACGGCAGAGACCCTAACCCAATGGGACACTGCAGAGACCCTAACCCACTGGGACACGGCAGAGACCCTAACCCACTGGGACACTGCAGAGACCCTAACCCAATGGGACACTGCAGAGACCCTAACCCAATGGGACACTGCAGAGACCCTAACCCAATGGGACACTGCAGAGACCCTAACCCACTGGGACACGGCAGAGACCCTAACCCACTGGGACACTGCAGAGACCCTAACCCAATGGGACACTGCAGAGACCCTAACCCAATGGGACACTGCAGAGACCCTAACCCACTGGGACACTGCAGAGACCCTAACCCAATGGGACACTGCAGAGACCATAACCCTAACCCACTGGGACACGGCAGAGACCCTAACCCACTGGGACACTGCAGAGACCCTAACCCAATGGGACACTGCAGAGACCCTAACCCACTTGGACACGGCAGAGACCCTAACCCACTGGGACACTGCAGAGACCCTAACCCAATGGGACACTGCAGAGACCCTAACCCACTTGGACACGGCAGAGACCCTAACCCAATGGGACACGGCAGAGACCCTAACCCAATGGGACACTGCAGAGACCCTAACCCAATGGGACACTGCAGAGACCCTAACCCAATGGGACACGGCAGAGACCCTAACCCAATGGGACACTGCAGAGACCCTAACCCAATGGGACACGGCAGAGACCCTAACCCACTTGGACACGGCAGAGACCCTAACCCAATGGGACACTGCAGAGACCCTAACCCACTTGGACACGGCAGAGACCCTAACCCAATGGGACACTGCAGAGACCCTAACCCAATGGGACACGGCAGAGACCCTAACCCACTTGGACACGGCAGAGACCCTAACCCAATGGGACACTGCAGAGACCCTAACCCAATGGGACACGGCAGAGACCCTAACCCACTTGGACACGGCAGAGACCCTAACCCACTGGGACACTGCAGAGACCCTAACCCAATGGGACACTGCAGAGACCCTAACCCAATGGGACACTGCAGAGACCCTAACCCACTTGGACACGGCAGAGACCCTAACCCACTTGGACACGGCAGAGACCCTAACCCACTGGGACACTGCAGAGACCCTAACCCAATGGGACACGGCAGAGACCCTAACCCAATGGGACACGGCAGAGACCCTAACCCACTTGGACACGGCAGAGACCCTAACCCAATGGGACACTGCAGAGACCCTAACCCAATGGGACACGGCAGAGACCCTAACCCAATGGGACACTGCAGAGACCCTAACCCAATGGGACACGGCAGAGACCCTAACCCAATGGGACACTGCAGAGACCCTAACCCAATGGGACACTGCAGAGACCCTAACCCACTTGGACACGGCAGAGACCCTAACCCACTTGGACACGGCAGAGACCCTAACCCACTGGGACACTGCAGAGACCCTAACCCAATGGGACACGGCAGAGACCCTAACCCAATGGGACACGGCAGAGACCCTAACCCACTTGGACACGGCAGAGACCCTAACCCAATGGGACACTGCAGAGACCCTAACCCAATGGGACACGGCAGAGACCCTAACCCAATGGGACACTGCAGAGACCCTAACCCAATGGGACACGGCAGAGACCCTAACCCAATGGGACACTGCAGAGACCCTAACCCAATGGGACACGGCAGAGACCCTAACCCAATGGGACACGGCAGAGACCCTAACCCACTTGGACACGGCAGAGACCCTAACCCACTGGGACACTGCAGAGACCCTAACCCAATGGGACACTGCAGAGACCCTAACCCAATGGGACACTGCAGAGACCCTAACCCAATGGGACACTGCAGAGACCCTAACCCAATGGGACACGGCAGAGACCCTAACCCACTTGGACACGGCAGAGACCCTAACCCACTTGGACACGGCAGAGACCCTAACCCAATGGGACACTGCAGAGACCCTAACCCAATGGGACACGGCAGAGACCCTAACCCAATGGGACACGGCAGAGACCCTAACCCAATGGGACACTGCAGAGACCCTAACCCAATGGGACACGGCAGAGACCCTAACCCACTTGGACACGGCAGAGACCCTAACCCACTTGGACACGGCAGAGACCCTAACCCAATGGGACACTGCAGAGACCCTAACCCACTTGGACACGGCAGAGACCCTAACCCAATGGGACACTGCAGAGACCCTAACCCACTTGGACACGGCAGAGACCCTAACCCAATGGGACACTGCAGAGACCCTAACCCACTTGGACACGGCAGAGACCCTAACCCAATGGGACACTGCAGAGACCCTAACCCACTGGGACATTGCAGGGACCCGAACCTGTCTCAGTGAAGTGGGCCACAGTGGAACTGAATAACTGAGTTTATTGCTCACTTGACAGTTGTTACTTTAAGTAAAGTTCGGTGCATGATGAAGCTGTTTGTGAGTTTACATATATTGACCCACCAGACCAGACCTTCTCTTCAAAGCTTCAATATGTGACCATCGTTTTGATATAAAGATATTATCAAGCCAGACACCTTAAAAAGTTACTAATTCTATATTCCTGTGCTCTTCAACCGTATAAAACACATATATAACATGCATTTCCAGGTTTTGTCTGAATTCACAGGAGCCAATAGAAGCAGTAAAAAGCCCTGCTAACCCTTTCACACTGGAGGGTATGTAGTGACTCGGATAGAGGGTCGGAGAGCTTTGTGATCTGAGTTCAACCTGCTGATGTGTCAGAAAGCTGAATTGAAGACTTGTATCTACAGATATAGGAAGGTGTTTTCTGTTCACATATTAAGGTCATCTTCAGGTAAACTGCTCCAGATTAGAAAGACTCGGAGTCTGGCTGTAAACAGACTGAAGGATACTGAAGTTACTAAACACACTTTAAACACATTGAGTTCATATCAGACTGCAGACTCACCTCCTCTAGTGAAGAATGGCCCGTTAGAGTTAGATAGAGATATACTGTTAGTGTTTAAACTTCTATTCTGTTTAGATTCCACAAACATCCAGTTTTATAATCCAGCAGAGTTCACTTCAAAATTAATCCGATTACAGTTTAATCCCAAAAAGAATGAATATCAATATCTGGATCTTCAGGACTTTGTCCGACAACATCGCTGCTGGATCCGATCCCGATCCTCCAGAATCTCCTCCTAGACCTAGAGCCCTCCTCCTCCTGACCAGAACCCAGGTTACACACAACCACACAGCACATCCGGCGGAACCTTTCAAAATAATAGATCTCTGTCAACATATACAGTGTGTGTATATATATATATACTATATATATACTGGGATATACTTCTCTCCGCTGAGTTCTCCAGCAGCGGAACCTTTCAAAATAATATATACACATTAGTTTGTATATCAATATATACAGTGTGTTTATATTCATATACATACTAATGTGTATACGTATATGTATGTATGTAAACAAACCCTGAACTGCAACCAGAAATCATTACTTGATGAATTGATTAGTTAATTTAATTGGCACCATTTCAATGATGGATTATTTTGTGATAACAGACACTTTTCTTTGAAGAAGTTTCATTTTTCAGCATCTAAAGTTGAAGACACCGAATAAGTAGAAGTTGTCCTTTAAGTGAGTCGATGTCCACAGGTAAGAGATCAGATATTGAGATATTCCGTTATTAGTCCCACAGGTGACTTTAGGACAGCAACTGCTGCTGCTGCTCAGAGTTTTGAGTTTCATTTTTATATGCCTGATCATACCTGTTTATGCCTGCAAAAGACATTCTATTAATAAAAGTGAGAGAAATGAAACATTTACAGACAGTGCTATTATTTTGAAGAATGAATCAGTTCTTTTCCTGTTTAGTTCCGGCTCTCGTTAGGTCGCTTCATGAAATATTCTCTACCCTCCCACTTTATTTAATCTGTCCTTTCCCAGAAAGAGGGGATGGCTTTTTCTTTTTTATAAATTCAGTTCTTAAAAAAGAACAAAATGATTCAGTTTTACTGTCGTCAATTCTCTGAATATTAATATAATATATATATATTAATATATATATATATATATACATTATATTAATAAATCTATATCTATATCTAGATATAGATATAGATATATATAATACAGCAGCCTTTTTTTTAACTATTGTGCACTTATTCAGAGTTTTATGATATTGACGTTTCATTTAAAGATGTATTAATTGATTGTTTTTGTCCACTTGGGGGCAGCAGATCTGACATATTAGTTGAGAAAGTAGATATGATATTTTTATGTTTGTAAACCATATTTAAACTTTTTATCCATAACTTGAACTAATTATTGGACTTCTTTGTTTGCTCTATTTCTCTCAATAAAAAGAGGCTAAAAAGCAGCATTGCGACAATTCCTGGTGGGTTTATTGTTAACGTAAAAATATTGATAAGTGCAGTTTTTCTTTTCTGTGACACTGAACAACATTTCAGATAAAAAAATATTGATATATTATATATTGTATTGATATATACAGAATCTACAGCTGTAGTGACTTTCCAGAGAAATATGATGCCGTGTCAACTGGTCACATCTTGACGTTGATTTTAAACTGAGGTTTTCTCCATTGTTACTATCTATCTATCCATCTATCTATCTATTGTTACATTATTAGTATTTTTATATTAGTGGAAAATGAAAACATGTAATTCAAACAGTAAAAATGAAAAATGTACTTGTAAATAAATTCTATCAGAACTAAAAACAAACAAAAGAAAATCACATATCACATCAAATCTGTCTTCAGTCTTCATTTGTATAGAAAATAACTGCAACTGATTTTAAAAAAGAAGACACACGTGTGCAAAATGTGTAATAAAATAACATCATTTTTAAACATAATTCAGTTTATTGTACAAACTATTATTTCCATGTTGTCATTGTCTTAAAACCATGTACTTTCAAAACAACAACTTTTCATGAGCTCAGAAAAACAGGTCTGCTTTCAGCTTTATACCGATGCTTTTCTCAGATAATCCAAAGGGGTTTTATATTGTTTATTTATCTTAAGAAGCAGAATTAATGTCTCAACTCAAGAGACATAAACATTTCATCCTTCAATTTATCTAAAAAAGGTCAAATCACCAATTTTGGAGATTCATGTTTGTCACTGGTCAGCGACAATGTACCTCCTGATAAGGGGAATTCCTCTTTAACTAAATCTTCAACTTCTCTGATCTGACATCAGAAGACAACAAGGAGACCACGTAGTGTTGCCTTGATTACTGTTGCTCCATTATGTGGCTATCCATGGCTTTCAAATACCCACAAGTGTCCATCTCCAAAGACATATTTGTGCAGAGGATGTAGCTTATGGAAAATATGGATCTCAAAGATTGCTTCATGAACCTTTTAAGCGATGCATTCGATTTCTTTTTTATGAAGTCCATCAAAGAAAACAAGTTCCAACTAACAGGATGCTTGTTTGATCTGCACAAACCTGATGGCATACTGATGATAAGCCAAAAAATTACTGTTTAAAGGCCAAGCTGCCAAGTTAACTCTCCAGATGCCAAATTGGTCACCCTGGGACCTCGATGACACTGAGTTGGCGGCGAAAGAAGTTTTAAGGTGATACTTGCCTGAATGCACGAACAAGGCTCGTGTTTCACCCTGTCAGCCTATCCAAAAAGTTATTGTGTGAAAACCAAGCTGAATGATACCCAAAGATGTAAACATTTTCATGGTTTTCTTTATTTTGCTTTAAAGAATTGTTTTATTTTGGATTGTTCCTGTTTGAAAGGGGTTGCCTGTGTGTGAAGTGCTTTAACTGAACCCAAACCAAAAAATTCTCATGATTTCATTATCTTTTTTTGTCCTTTAGTTTGGTCATTCCAGGCGCACCCCTTCAACACAAAACTCTTTATTTTGTTGATCCTAACATTTAAATTGTAAAGAGTAACCAAATGAAGATGTCAGATATTTTGAAAGGCTTTCTATGTCAATACTATAAGGAATACTTGCTTTCTTTTTTAAAGTTGGTGAATTCTTGCCAAATATTTAGCTATCTTAAAGAAATATGTAACCAAATACCTCTAAATCTTTAACATTCAGAGTCTACCTTTACACTTCCTAACATAACCAAAGCACAGCAACATGCTTGTGAGCATGATAATATACATGTGTGTGAATGACTAACAAAAGGTGAACCTTGAGGGCAGCAGCTTTCAGAAGACACCAAACATTTTGATTCATAAAGTTATTTTTGATCCAAGTTGTTTATAGATATCTCCACAACCCATATTAGCTTACTTCTTATCTAAAAATGAGGACAGACATCATATGTTGCTCCTTGGCTTGCTGAACAAACAACAGACTACCGAGGAAAAGTGAACCGCCAACATCAGTATGCAGGCTGGATCGTTGTAGCTGTAGCACATTAAATAGCTTAAAAACTTGCCTGTGAATGTCAGCAAGTTAGTTTAGATGCTAAATGGTGACTTTTTTTTTTTTTACTTTACAACGTACTATACTATGACTTTTTTTGATGACATTTTACGACAGACTATACTATGACTTTTTTAAAATACATTTTTCGATAAACTATACTATGACTTTTTTCATGAAATTTTACGACATACTATACTATGACTTATTTATGAAATTTTACGACATACTATACTATGACTTTTTTTTAATACATTTTTCGATATACTATACTATGACTTTTTTTCTTTAATTTTACGACATACTATACTTTGACTTTTTTTTTTACTTGACGACACACTATACTATGACTTTTTTTTAATAAATTTTTCGATATACTATACTATGACTTTTATTTTACGACATACTATACTATGACTTATTTATGAAATTTTACGACATACTATACTATGACTTTTTTTTAATACATTTTTCGATATACTATACTATGACTTTTATTTTACGACATACTATACTATGAATTTTATTTTGAAATTTTATGACATACTATACTATGAATTTTATTTTGAAATTTTATGACATACTATACTATGACTTTTATTTTGAAATTTTACGACATACTATACTATGAATTTTATTTTGAAATTTTACGACATGCTATACTATTTATACTATGGCCCATGATGCACCTGGTAGGTTAACAGGAAGAAGGCCCATGATGCACCTGGTAGGTTAACAGGAAGAAGGCCCATGATGCACCTGGTAGGTTAACAGGAAGAAGGCCCATGATGCACCTGGTAGGTTAACAGGAAGAAGGCCCATGATGCACCTGGTAGGTTAACAGGAAGAAGGCCCATGATGCACCTGGTAGGTTAACAGGAAGAAGGCCCATGATGCACCTGGTAGGTTAACAGGAAGAAGGCCCATGATGCACCTGGCAGGTTAACAGGAAGAAGGCCCATGATGCACCTGGCAGGTTAACAGGAAGAAGGCCCATGATGCACCTGGCAGGTTAACAGGAAGAAGGCCCATGATGCACCTGGCAGGTTAACAGGAAGAAGGCCCATGATGCACCTGGCAGGTTAACTACCACGTGACTCCCTGCTGCCACCTGCTGACCAGAGACTGAGAGGAACATTCTGAACAATATTTACCTTTAAAACACCCAAAAACCAAAAACCAGTGAAGATCATTTAATTGTTACTCTGTTTTATCTGAAACAAATTGGTATATATATATATATATATATATATATATATATATATATATATATATATAAACAGAAGAAACTGATAAATATAAATATAGTTAAAGAAACATTTCTTGGATTATTTTGAGAAGTAAAAACAAAACCTCAAAACTGTTTCACTTGTTTCAACATAAACTCAGATATGAATAACTAAACATGAGAACCGAGTCGACCACGAGGTGCTGAAACTTCATACTGACATAAAACATTCAGATAATAAAAGAAAACATAATCACTAATCAGAGAATTGTTATTTTCTCAGAACTTTTTTATTGCATAAAAATGTGAAGTGAGTCGTCTAAACGTCAGAACGTCTTCACAATCATGCTGCCAAAACAACTGCACAATGTTTTAAAAAAAGCTTCATGAAAGTTCACATCAGTACATTTCTTTAGTCATACACGTACAGTACATAGATGTAGATCTATATATAGATATAGATATAGATATAGATATATTACACGTACAGTACATAGATGTAGATCTATATCTATATAGATATAGATCTACATCTATTTTAATAATAGAAAGGTGTCTGTTTTGATCAGTAAACGTCGTGTTCACAGAACCAACAAACGGACATTTACAGTATCGGCAGGTTTCCATTAACCTCTTCACTGTGGGACAAACACATTCAAATCAATAACACAGGAAACATAAATAAATACACCTTCAATGCTAAGCTAACTAGCTTTAGCTTCACGCTAACTAGCTTTAGCTTCATGTCTGTTTTTGGTTGGCTCTTTATGTCACAAGACAAACGCTGGATTATTCTACTGTTACTGTAAGACATAGAACACTAATCCTGTTACAATGATGTTCATGAACACGGCTCGCCATCACAACTGAGAGCGCCGCGGTCGCTGATGTACGCAGAACGTAGAACGGTTCCGTCATCTCGTTACGTCCAGTTCAACGTTTCCTGGGATTATTTCATTATCTGGTTTTCATCTACAAATCTTTGATCGGTTTGTTTAGAAAATAAATTATGAACGTCAGTCTGTCTGAACCGGGTCCAAAAGGTCGGACTGATCCAGTTCTACATCGGATCCAACAATTAACACCGACTGAAGACGCTAATCTCAGGAGGCGAAACTCAAGAGTCCGACTGAAGACGCTAATCTCAGGAGGCGAAACTCAAGAGTCCGACTGAAGACGCTAATCTCAGGAGGCGAAACTCAAGAGTCCGACTGAAGACGCTAATCTCAGGAGGCGAAACTCAAGAGTCCGACTGAAGACGCTAATCTCAGGAGACGAAACTCAAGAGTCCGACTGAAGACGCTAATCTCAGGAGGAGAAACTCAAGAGTCCGACTGAAGACGCTAATCTCAGGAGGAGAAACTCAAGAGTCCGACTGAAGACGCTAATCTCACGAGGAGAAACTCAAAAGTCCAACTGAAGACGCTAATCTCACGAGGAGAAACTCAAGAGTCCGACTGAACTTCAAACATTTGAACCCCGATCCGACTCTGGAGACGAAATCTGATCAAAACATCCTCTAGTCTCTCATCACTCACGATACCGACGAGTCACATGACTCACAGGACTAACGAGTCACATGACTCAAGATACCGACGAGTCACATGACTCACGATACCGACGAGACACATGACTCACGATACCGACGAGACACGTGACTCACGATACCGACGAGACACGTGACTCACAGGACTAACGAGTCTCGTGACTCACAGGACTAACGAGTCACGTGACTCACAGGACTAACGAGTCACGTGACTCACAGGACTAACGAGTCACGTGACTCACAGGACTAACGAGTCTCGTGACTCACAGGACTAACGAGTCACGTGACTCACAGGACTAACGAGTCACGTGACTCACAGGACTAACGAGTCTCGTGACTCACAGGACTAACGAGTCACGTGACTCACAGGACTAACGAGTCACGTGACTCACGATACCGACGAGTCACATGACTCACAGGACTAACGAGTCTCGTGACTCACAGGACTAACGAGTCACGTGACTCACAGGACTAACGAGTCACGTGACTCACAGGACTAACGAGTCTCGTGACTCACAGGACTAACGAGTCACGTGACTCACAGGACTAACGAGTCACGTGACTCACGATACCGACGAGTCACATGACTCAAGATACCGACGAGTCACATGACTCACGATACCGACGAGACACATGACTCACGATACAGACGAGACACATGACTCACGATACCGACGAGACACATGACTCACAATACCGACGAGACACATGACTCACGATACCGACGAGACACGTGACTCACGATACCGACGAGTCACATGACTCACGATACCGACGAGACACATGACTCACGATACCGACGAGACACGTGACTCACGATACCGACGAGACACGTGACTCACATGACTAACGAGTCACGTGACTCACAGGACTAACGAGTCACATGACTCACGATACCGACGAGTCACATGACTCACAGGACTAACGAGTCACATGACTCACGATACCGACGAGTCACATGACTCACAGGACTAACGAGACACATGACTCACGATACCGACGAGACACATGACTCACGATACCGACGAGTCACATGACTCACAGGACTAACGAGTCACATGACTCACGATACCGACGAGACACATGACTCACGATACCGACGAGACACGTGACTCACAGGACTAACGAGTCTCGTGACTCACAGGACTAACGAGTCACGTGACTCACAGGACTAACGAGTCACGTGACTCACGATACCGACGAGTCACATGACTCACGATACCGACGAGACACATGACTCACGATACCGACGAGACACGTGACTCACGATACCGACGAGACACGTGACTCACATGACTAACGAGTCACGTGACTCACAGGACTAACGAGTCACATGACTCACGATACCGACGAGTCACATGACTCACAGGACTAACGAGTCACATGACTCACGATACCGACGAGTCACATGACTCAAGATACCGACGAGTCACATGACTCACGATACCGACGAGACACATGACTCACGATACCGACGAGACACGTGACTCACGATACCGACGAGACACGTGACTCACAGGACTAACGAGTCACGTGACTCACAGGACTAACGAGTCACGTGACTCACGATACCGACGAGACACATGACTCACGATACCGACGAGTCACGTGACTCACAGGACTAACGAGTCACATGACTCACGATACCGACGAGACACATGACTCACGATACCGACGAGACACGTGACTCACGATACCGACGAGTCACATGACTCACGATACCGACGAGACACATGACTCACGATGAACTCTCACAACATCACAAACTGACGAGGACTCAACGTCACAGCGAACATCGATCCTCTACACCTTTAAACGGTCACTTCCTCCAAATACAAAATCTGCTGCGTCCAAAATACCACTTCTTTATCAAATGTGTGTATATATATATATATATATCATCAACAGAGTGTATACTGTATATCATCAACAGAGTGTATACTGTATATCATCAACAGAGTGTATACTGTATATCATCAATAGAGTGTATACTGTATATCATCAATAGAGTGTATACTGTATATCATCAATAGAGTGTATACTGTATATCATCAATAGAGTGTATACTGTATATCATCAACAGAGTGTATACTGTATATCATCAACAGAGTGTATACTGTATATCATCAATAGAGTGTATACTGTATATCATCAACAGAGTGTATACTGTATATCATCAACAGATAGCACCGTAACACAGATCAGACAGGTGGACGTTATTATAGAAACACAACAGAGACAACAGACAGATTAGAACTCACACTCACACACACACACACACACACACACACACACACACACACACACACACACACACACACAGCAAGTGTTATAGCCTGTAACACTTGACTTGGCGTTGTCGTCACCCTCCTACATCAGATTAGTATAGAAGCCCGTTATAAAATAAAACAAAGATAATAAATACAGAGATCTGACTTCAGAAGTCTAAATTATGAGCGACTACATTTTCAGTTGCTTAATAAAGAAGACGAAATAGTAAATTAAGTCAAAATTATGATAGTGAGTCAACATATTATATAAAAGAAATATGGAGTAGAATTGGCATTGTAATTTCAGATCAGATTTAACTAGATTAAAACAGATGAGTTTGGATTATAATAATAATAATAATAATAATAACTAGCAGCCAGTTTAGTCTGAAGGCCATTACACAGCGGTGGGGGAGTGATGGATAAACACCGGGCCGGCTGAGGGCAGAGGTCATATAGGCGGTCGCCTAGAGCGTCACCTTCAACAACAACAACAACAACAACAACAGAAACCGGCGGGCTTCCTTCCTCATTTTCTGCTTCGAGGTAACAAACGAAGAAATACATAAAGAAATTCACTTTTAACCCTGTAACTCTCTTTCTGTCCACAGCCTCCGTCCTTTCCTTTCATTGTCTATGGAAGCAGCCGTGCAGCAATGCATTCTGGGTAGTGTGGCGGCGTGATTCAAGAGACGGGCCGTCACGTTGGCCGATCCTCATTTGCATAATGTTGAGGTCAAGGCTAATTTATGCAAATCAGGGGTCGTCCGATACGATACGACTCGTTAGTCATGTGAGTCACGTGTCTCGTCGGTATCGTGAGTCACGTGTCTCGTCGGTATCGTGAGTCATGTGTCTCGTCGGTATCGTGAGTCACGTGTCTCGTCGGTATCGTGAGTCATGTGTCTCGTCGGTATCGTGAGTCATGTGACTCGTTAGTCCTGTGAGTCACGTGACTCGTCGGTATCGACGAGACACATGACTCACGATACCGACGAGACACGTGACTCACGATACCGACGAGTCACATGACTCACGATACCGACGAGACACATGACTCACGATACCGACGAGACACGTGACTCACGATACCGACGAGACACGTGACTCACATGACTAACGAGTCACGTGACTCACAGGACTAACGAGTCACATGACTCACGATACCGACGAGTCACATGACTCACAGGACTAACGAGTCACATGACTCACGATACCGACGAGTCACATGACTCACAGGACTAACGAGACACATGACTCACGATACCGACGAGACACATGACTCACGATACCGACGAGTCACATGACTCACAGGACTAACGAGTCACATGACTCACGATACCGACGAGACACATGACTCACGATACCGACGAGTCACATGACTCATGATACCGACGAGACACATGACTCACAATACCGACGAGACACGTGACTCACAGGACTAACGAGTCACGTGACTCACAGGACTAACAAGTCACGTGACTCACAGGACTAACGAGTCACGTGACTCACAGGACTAACGAGTCACGTGACTCACAGGACTAATGAGTCACATGACTCACGATACCGACGAGTCACATGATTCACAGGACTAACGAGTCACATGACTCACGATACCGACGAGTCACATGACTCAAGATACCGACGAGTCACATGACTCACGATACCGACGAGACACATGACTCACGATACCGACGAGACACGTGACTCACGATACCGACGAGACACGTGACTCACAGGACTAACGAGTCACGTGACTCACAGGACTAACGAGTCACGTGACTCACGATACCGACGAGACACATGACTCACGATACCGACGAGTCACGTGACTCACAGGACTAACGAGTCACATGACTCACGATACCGACGAGACACATGACTCATGATACCGACGAGTCACATGACTCATGATACCGACGAGACACATGACTCACGATACTGACGAGACACGTGACTCACAGGACTAACGAGTCACGTGACTCACAGGACTAATGAGTCACATGACTCACAGGACTAATGAGTCACATGACTCACGATACTGACGAGTCACATGACTCACAGGACTAACGATAATAACGACTCACGGGACTAATGAGTCACGTGACTCACGATACCGACGAGTCACGTGACTCACAGGACTAACGATACTAACGACTCACATGACTAATGATACTAACGACTCACGGGACTAATGAGTCATGTGACTCAGTCTCTGAAAACAGAACCTGATGACGTCCTGCAGACGAACTCTCACAACATCACAAACTGACGAGGACTCAACGTCACAGCGAACATCGATCCTCTACACCTTTAAACGGTCACTTCCTCCAAATACAAAATCTGCTGCGTCCAAAATACCACTTCTTTATCAAATGTGTGTATATATATATATATATATCATCAACAGAGTGTATACTGTATATCATCAACAGAGTGTATACTGTATATCATCAACAGAGTGTATACTGTATATCATCAATAGAGTGTATACTGTATATCATCAATAGAGTGTATACTGTATATCATCAATAGAGTGTATACTGTATATCATCAATAGAGTGTATACTGTATATCATCAACAGAGTGTATACTGTATATCATCAACAGAGTGTATACTGTATATCATCAATAGAGTGTATACTGTATATCATCAACAGAGTGTATACTGTATATCATCAACAGATAGCACCGTAACACAGATCAGACAGGTGGACGTTATTATAGAAACACAACAGAGACAACAGACAGATTAGAACTCACACTCACACACACACACACACACACACACACACACACACACACACACACACACACACACACACAGCAAGTGTTATAGCCTGTAACACTTGACTTGGCGTTGTCGTCACCCTCCTACATCAGATTAGTATAGAAGCCCGTTATAAAATAAAACAAAGATAATAAATACAGAGATCTGACTTCAGAAGTCTAAATTATGAGCGACTACATTTTCAGTTGCTTAATAAAGAAGACGAAATAGTAAATTAAGTCAAAATTATGATAGTGAGTCAACATATTATATAAAAGAAATATGGAGTAGAATTGGCATTGTAATTTCAGATCAGATTTAACTAGATTAAAACAGATGAGTTTGGATTATAATAATAATAATAATAATAATAACTAGCAGCCAGTTTAGTCTGAAGGCCATTACACAGCGGTGGGGGAGTGATGGATAAACACCGGGCCGGCTGAGGGCAGAGGTCATATAGGCGGTCGCCTAGAGCGTCACCTTCAACAACAACAACAACAACAACAACAGAAACCGGCGGGCTTCCTTCCTCATTTTCTGCTTCGAGGTAACAAACGAAGAAATACATAAAGAAATTCACTTTTAACCCTGTAACTCTCTTTCTGTCCACAGCCTCCGTCCTTTCCTTTCATTGTCTATGGAAGCAGCCGTGCAGCAATGCATTCTGGGTAGTGTGGCGGCGTGATTCAAGAGACGGGCCGTCACGTTGGCCGATCCTCATTTGCATAATGTTGAGGTCAAGGCTAATTTATGCAAATCAGGGGTCGTCCGATACGACTCGTCGCCTCTGGAAACTCCAGAGAAACTTCTAAACTAACCGTTGTCATCACAACCCATAAAACACATTTATTCTTCTAAACTAACCGTTGTCATCACAACCCATAAAACACATTTATTCTCTTTTCTTTGTGAACACGGAGCTCTGGTCACTTTATTACAGGTGATAATCTTTAATACTAGAATGTTTTGAATCAAATATACTCTTCAGTGTTTTTGAAATAATCTCTATTAAACCATTTTGTTTGATTCTTTTAATGTGTATTTAATAAACCTTTAGTGAGGTATTAATAGTTAATAAAGACGTTCATAGTTACTCTGATTCATCACACATCTAACCACTGAGCTACATCCCAGTAAAACATGCTGGTGACTACTGGGAACATCCCAGCAAAACACGCTGGGGACTACTGGGAACATCCCAGTAAAACACGCTGGGGACTACTGGGAACATCCCAGTAAAACACGCTGGGGACTACTGGAAAAATCCCAGTATAACACGCTGGGGACTACTGGGAACATCCCAGTATAACACGCTGGGGACTACTGGGAACATCCCAGTAAAACACGCTGGGGACTACTGGAAAAATCCCAGTATAACACGCTGGGGACTACTGGGAACATCCCAGTAAAACACGCAGGGGACTACTGGGAACATCCCAGTAAAACACGCAGGGGACTACTGGGAACATCCCAGTAAAACACACTGGGGACTACTGGGAACATCCCAGTAAAACACGCTGGGGACTACTGGGAACATCCCAGTAAAACACGCTGGGGACTACTGGGAACATCCCAGTAAAACACGCAGGGGACTACTGGAAACATCCCAGTAAAACACGCTGGGGACTACTGGGAACATCCCAGTAAAACACGCTGGGGACTACTGGGAACATCCCAGTAAAACACACTGGG
Organism: Sebastes fasciatus; assembly: GCF_043250625.1. NCBI lineage: Eukaryota > Metazoa > Chordata > Actinopteri > Perciformes > Sebastidae > Sebastes > Sebastes fasciatus. The sequence goes on along the minus strand of NC_133807.1, from coordinate 34,044,463 downwards.
GACTACTGGGAACATCCCAGTAAAACACGCTGGGGACTACTGGGAACATCCCAGTATAACACGCTGGGGACTACTGGGAACATCCCAGTAAAACACACTGGGGACTACTGGGAACATCCCAGTAAAACACGCTGGGGACTACTGGGAACATCCCAGTATAACACGCTGGGGACTACTGGGAACATCCCAGTAAAACACGCTGGGGACTACTGGGAACATCCCAGTAAAACACGCTGGGGACTACTGGAAAAATCCCAGTATAACACGCTGGGGACTACTGGGAACATCCCAGTAAAACACGCTGGGGACTACTGGAAAAATCCCAGTATAACACGCTGGGGACTACTGGGAACATCCCAGTAAAACACGCTGGGGACTACTGGGAACATCCCAGTAAAACACGCTGGGGACTACTGGGAACATCCCAGTAAAACACGCTGGGGACTACTGGGAACATCCCAGTACAACACGCTGAGGACTACTGGGAACATCCCAGTAAAACACGCTGGGGACTACTGGGAACATCCCAGTAAAACACGCTGGGGACTACTGGGAACATCCCAGTATAACACGCTGGGGACTACTGGGAACATCCCAGTACAACACGCTGAGGACTACTGGGAACATCCCAGTACAACACGCTGGGGACTACTGGGAACATCCCAGTAAAACACGCTGGGGACTACTGGGAACATCCCAGTACAACACGCTGGGGACTACTGGGAAAAACGACGTTGACGCTGAAGAACTTTCTGCTGCTTTTAAAACGTTCTACCAAACGGAGGCTGAACACACGAACACTAAACGTCCAGCAGACACTAGAACATGATCCTCTACGCTGGGTTCTGCTAACCGGTCGGTCCAAACCACGACACTCACACACACACTAATCTCAGCATGACATCACAGCGTCCAGTGTTACTAGGTCACGTGGAGAGTTGTGATTAACACGTAGAAACATCAGAGATGTCGGCGTTGAAAAAATCCTACTAAACTTTTCTCCTTGTGTCTTCTCCCCTCGTTAATCGTTGATTGTTTTTTAGTTTCTCAGAGGAACCGAAGAAGAGAAACGCTGCCGACGTACCTGTCCTCCATCGGCTTCTTCTTCATGTGTTTCTGTATTCTGGTCTGGAGATGGAGGGATGATGATGATGATGATGATGATGATTACTGGTCTTGGCTGGTGAAGAACTCTCCAGAAGATCCGTTAGCACCTGTTTCAGTCCTTTCACAAGAAAACTCACTTCCTTCCATGTTCTCTTCTTTTGTTATTGAACCTGCAGAAACACGAGAGGAACTTTAATCTGTTTAGTACTACTGTTTTCACTAAACTACCGTTGACAACCACTAGAGATTATAGAAGCTGTCCGGGTAGAAACGGTAGAGATTATAGAAACTGTCCGGGGGGAAACGGTAGAGATTATAGACGCTGTACTGGTGGAAACGGTAGAGATTATAGACGCTGTCCTGGTAGAAACGGTAGAGATTATAGAAACTGTCCGGGTAGAAACGGTAGAGATTATAGACGCTGTCCTGGTGGAAACGGTAGAGATTATAGACGCTGTCCTGGTGGAAACGGTAGAGATTATAGACGCTGTGCTGGTGGAAACGGTAGAGATTATAGACGCTGTCCGGGTGGAAACGGTAGAGATTATAGAAGCTGTCCGGGGGGAAACGGTAGAGATTATAGACGCTGTCCTGGTGGAAACGGTAGAGATTATTGAAGCTGTCCGGGGGGAAACGGTAGAGATTATAGACGCTGTCCGGGTGGAAACGGTAGAGATTATAGAAGCTGTCCGGGGGGAAACGGTAGAGTTTATAGAAACTGTCCGGGTGGAAACGGTAGAGTTTATAGAAACTGTCCGGGTGGAAACGGTAGAGTTTATAGAAACTGTCCTGGTGGAAACGGTAGAGATTATAGAAACTGTCCGGGTGGAAACGGTAGAGATTATAGAAACTGTCCGGGTGGAAACGGTAGAGATTATAGACGCTGTCCTGGTGGAAACGGTAGAGATTATAGAAACTGTCCGGGTGGAAACGGTAGAGATTATAGAAACTGTCCGGGTGGAAACGGTAGAGATTATAGACGCTGTCCGGTTGGAAACGGTAGAGATTATAGAAACTGTCCGGGTGGAAACGGTAGAGTTTATAGAAACTGTCTGGGTGGAAACGGTAGAGTTTACAGAAACTGTCCTGGTGGAAACGGTAGAGATTATAGAAACTGTCCGGGTGGAAACGGTAGAGATTATAGAAACTGTCCGGGTGGAAACGGTAGAGATTATAGACGCTCTCCTGGTGGAAACGGTAGAGATTATAGACGCTGTCCTGGGAGAAACGGTAGAGATTATAGACGCTGTCCGGGGGGAAACGGTAGAGATTATAGACGCTGTCCGGGGGGAAACGGTAGAGATTATAGACGCCGTCCTGGTAGAAACGGTAGAGATTATAGACGTTGTCCGGGGGGAAACGGTAGAGATTATACACGCTGTCCTGGTGGAAACGGTTGAGATTATAGACGCTGTCCGGGGGGAAACGGTAGAGATTATAGACGCTGTCCGGGGGGAAACGGTAGAGATTATAGACGCTGTCCGGGGGGGAAACGGTAGAGATTATACACGCTGTCCTGGTGGAAACGGTAGAGATTATAGACGCTGTCCGGGGGGAAACGGTAGAGATTATAGACGCTGTCCTGGTAGAAACGGTAAAGATTATAGACGCTGTCCTGGTGGAAACGGTAGAGATTATAGACGCTGTCCGGGGGGAAACGGTAGAGATTATAGAAGCTGTCCGGGTGGAAACGGTAGAGATTATAGACGCTGTCCGGGTGCAAACGGTAGAGATTATAGAAACTGTCCTGGTGGAAACGGTAGAGATTATAGACGCTGTCCTGGTAGAAACTGTAGAGATTATAGACGCTGTCCGGGGGGGAAACGGTAGAGATTATAGACGCTGTCCGGGGGGAAACGGTAGAGATTATAGACGCTGTCCTGGGGGAAATGGTAGAGATTATAGACGCTGTCCTGGGGGAAACGGTAGAGATTATAGACGCTGTCCTGGGGGAAACGGTAGAGATTATAGACGCTGTCCGGGGGGAAACGGTAGAGATTATAGACGCTGTCCTGGGGGAAATGGTAGAGATTATAGACGCTGTCCTGGGGGAAACGGTAGAGATTATAGACGCTGTCCTGGTAGAAACGGTAGAGATTGTACTGCAGTTAATGGTCTGAATACTACTACAACAGTGTATACTGTGTGTACCTGCCCCGCCCTCGGCGGTCGGGCTGCTGTCCGGGTCAGCTGAGGGCGGCTGGGCTGCTGAGGCGGCAGAAGGGGGTGATGGGTAATCGAGCGGCGTCTCATTCTCGTCTCCTGATAGGCTCCTGGGGACGCCCGTTACCACGGCGCCGGAGAGGCTGATCGGTCGCTTAGCGACGGGCAACTTCCTCTCTGAGAGAACGAGAGCGTGGAAATATAATATGGAAAGATAATTATCTGGGATTTCACCTAGAAATACATCATATATATATATATATATAAATACACATTCATAGAACCGGTCTGTTATAAAGAAATAACAGACGGTAGAACGCCGTGACGGACCAATCAGAACGGAGTATTTATGATAATGTGAAATGTGAGCCGTACTCTTCTTCTGTCCTTTGTACTGCTGAGACTTCTTCCTCTGTCTGGAGGCGGACTGCAGCTCTCTGCAGCCTGAAACACACAAACACACACATCTCATTTATTCATCAGTTATTGATACATAATAATGACTCAGGATCCGACATGAGGCTCGCTGCTGTGATTAGTTGGCTCTCTACAAGTTTGTACAATTCAGCTAAACCCAACGTAGACTTGTAGAGATGTTAAAGGGATAGTCCAGCTGTTTCTCAGTGGGGTTCTATATATAGATCTGTAGATCTATATATAATATATATATATAGTATGATTAGGTGTGTTACCGGCGTTGACAGCAGGAGGCTGCAGCTGGTACCCGGTCAGCTGACACCAGCCCACCGGGTACAGGTCAGGTGACTCACAGTCCACCCACTGGTCGTACTCATCCTCCCAGCCGTCAAAGTGTATCCGTAGCAACCGGTGGACGATGTGGGTCACCGTGGCGACGCAGACCAGCCGGGGCTCCATGAGGTCCACGGCCTCCAGCTTCATGCCGGGACAGAAACCGTGATTAGGGACGTCCTGGTGGCGGAGACATTAAACATCTCAGCATCACACCGGAGCACTCTGCTCCACACATTACAAGATCTACTCTTCAGAATTATTGTTTTCATCTGTTTGTATGATATATTCAATGAAATATTATATACACAGAAAAGACAAGAAAAACCGAACCGAACCGAACATAGTGATAATACAAAATATATATTATAAAAATATACTAATATGTTAGTCCTCACCTTGTTGAAGAGCTGGACCGGAGCCGCCACAGACTTGGTCTCCTTTAGGTACTCGAACCATCTGAAGGGAAGACTGCTGCAACCTGACGGACACCAGGACACCAGGACACCGGGACGGACACCAGGACACCAGGACACCAGGACACCAGGACACCAGGACACCGGGAAACCGGGACACCAGGACACCGGGACACCGGGACACCGGGACACCGGAACACCGGGACACCAGGACACAAAGACACCGGGACACCAGGACACCAGGACACCAGGACGGACACTCCGTTAATAACTCCTGCTACTGATTTATATATGTCTAATAATTATATAATAACTGCGGCGGAGGCGGCGGAGGCGGAGGCGGAGGCGGTACCTCTGGGGGGCGTCAGCTCGATGTTGTTGATCTCACAGAAGCCGGCGGGGAAGATGGAGGGAGAGGTGGAGTGATAACAGAACCAGTCGGACCCGTCAGCTGCCTCCGACCCGTCGATACCGATCATCAGGTACCCGTCTGCCAGGACCTGACGAGGACAGGTGACAACTGGTTAATCAGGCCAGGAGCCGTTCACACCCCCGTCGGCCCTCAGCTGCTCCTCACCTTCCTGACGGTCGCCACGCAGACGGCCGACAGGTTCAACGGGTCGATGGCTTCCAGCTTCATCCCGTCTTCAAACCAGGAACCGCTCTGATCCACCTCCCTCACCTGTACAGGTACACATCAGACACCGATCACACCTCCCTCACCTGTACAGGTACACATCAGACACCGATCATACCTCCCTCACCTGTACAGGTACACATCAGATACTGATCACACCTCCCTCACCTGTACAGGTACACATCAGACACTGATCACACCTCCCTCACCTGTACAGGTACACATCAGACACCGATCACACCTCCCTCACCTGCACAGGTACACATCAGACACCCATCAGACCTCCCTCACCTGTACAGGTACACATCAGACACCCATCAGACCTCCCTCACCTGTACAGGTACACATCAGACACCGATCACACCTCCCTCACCTGTACAGGTACAGCTGTAGTGGAGTTAGGACGGTCGTGTCTAGAAGGTAACCCCCAAGCTGCTAAAACGTGTAGAAACCAGTGCGAGACTGGACCTCCCCTAACCTTCACCACCTCACAAAAGTTTTGAAACTTGAGGGTTCTTCTAGAGACGACCAGTCAGGTCAAAGGTCAACCCTAACCCAGGACAGACAGGTGGTCAAAGGTCAACCCTAACCCAGGACAGACAGGTGTATATAGGTGACAGACAGGTGTTGTGGTCACCTTGGTGAACAGCTGTCCAGGAGCGTCCGTCTGAGCGCAAATCTTCTTCGACACATCTGGAAACACACAGATGTTGATCGTCATCGTCTGCTGCCGGCTTAAATTCACTGTTTTCTAAATGCAGTCTGGTTCCGTCTAACCGGGCCGAACACCGGCCCACTGAGAGGACCGGCCCACAGAGAGGACCAGCCCACTGAGAGGACCGGCCCACGGAGAGGACCGGCACACGGAGAGGACCGGCCCACAGAGAGGACCGGCCCACTGAGAGGATCGGCCCGGCCCACAGAGAGAACCGGCCCGGCCCACAGAGAGGACCGGCCCACTGAGAGGACCGGCCCGGCCCACAGAGAGGACCGGCCCGGCCCACAGAGAGAGCCGGCCCACTGAGAGGACCGGCCCACTGAGAGGACCGGCCCGGCCCACTGAGAGGACCGGCCCACAAAGAGAGCCGGCCCACATAGAGGACCGGCCCCGCCCACTGAGAGGACCGGCCCATTGAGAGGACCGGCCCACAGAGAGGACCGGCCCACTGAGAGGACCGGCCCGGTCCGTTAAACCCACCGGAGCGTTTGAACCGGTGTCCGATGGACCGGGACCAGCCGACGTTGTGGATCAGAGGACTGTTCATGTGACACCAGAAGTCATCAGAACCGTCGTCACATTCCTCGTAGACCAGACGGAGACGACCACCAATCACCTGCAACGACACACACACATCACACATCACACATCACTCACGCACGCACGCACGCACGCACGCACGCACGCACGCACGCACGCACGCACGCACGCACGCACGCACGCACGCACGCACTCTTACCTGTTCCACCAGCGCCACTCGGGTTCGACACAGGTGAGTTTTATCCACCACCTCCACCCTCATCTGCTTCTTAAAGGGAACCTGCATACTGTCCTGGACCTGGACACCAGAGACAGGTCAACAACTAGGGAGGACATGTTAAAGGTAGACTCAGGTCTGAGGACAGGGAGAGGACGGGGTGAGGACGGGGGGAGGACGGGGTGGACGGGGGGAGGACGGGTTGAGGACGGGGGGGAGGACGGGGGGAGGACGGGGTGGACAGGGGGAGGACGGGTTGAGTACGGGGGGGAGGACGGGGGGGAGGACGAGGGGAGGACGAGGGGAGGACGGGGGGAGGACGAGGGGTGGACGGGGGGAGGACGGGTTGAGGACGGGGGGAGGACGGGGTGGACGGGGGGAGGACGGGTTGAGGACGGGGGGGAGGACGAGGGGAGGACGGGGGGGAGGATGGGTTGAGGACGGGGTGAGGACGGGGAGAGGACGGGGTGAGGACGGGGGGAGGACGGGGGGAGGACGGGTTGAGGACGGGGTGAGGACGGGGGGAGGACGGGGTGGACGGGGGGAGGACGGGTTGAGGACGGGGGGGAGGACGAGGGGAGGACGGGGGGGAGGATGGGTTGAGGACGGGGTGAGGACGGGGAGAGGACGGGGTGAGGACGGGGGGAGGACGGGTTGAGGACGGGGGGGAGGACGAGGGGGAGGATGGGTTGAGGACGGGGTGAGGACAGGGAGAGGACGGGGTGAGGACGGGGGGAGGACGGGGGGAGGACGGGTTGAGGACGGGGTGAGGACGGGGGGAGGACGGGGTGGACGGGGGGAGGACGGGTTGAGGACGGGGGGGAGGACGGGGGGAGGACGGGTTGAGGACGGGGGGAGGACGGGTTGAGGACGGGGTGAGGACGGGGTGAGGACGGGGGGGAGGACGGGGGGAGGACGGGTTGAGGACGGGGGGAGGACGGGGTGAGGACGGGGTGGACGGGGGGAGGACGGGTTGAGGACGGGGGGGAGGACGGGGGGAGGACGGGTTGAGGACGGGGGGAGGACGGGGTGAGGACGGGGTGGACGGGGGGAGGACGGGGGGGAGGACGGGGGGAGGACGGGTTGAGGACGGGGGGGAGGACGGGGGGAGGACGGGTTGAGGACGGGGTGAGGACGGGGTGAGGACGGGGGGGAGGACGGGGGGAGGACGGGTTGAGGACGGGGGGAGGACGGGGTGAGGACGGGGTGGACGGGGGGAGGACGGGTTGAGGACGGGGGGGAGCACGGGGGGAGGACGGGGTGGACGGGGTGAGGACGGGGGGAGGACGGGGTGGACGGGGGGAGGACGGGTTGAGGACGGGGGGGAGCACGGGGGGAGGACGGGGTGAGGACGGGGTGAGGACGGGGGGAGGACGGGGTGGACGGGGGGAGGACGGGGTGGACGGGGGGAGGACGGGTTGAGGACGGGGTGAGGACGGGGTGAGGACGGGGTGAGGACGGGGGGAGGACGGGGGGAGGACGGGGTGGACGGGGGGAGGACGGGTTGAGGACGGGGTGAGGACGGGGTGAGGACGGGGGGAGGACGGGGTGGACGGGGGGAGGACGGGTTGAGGACGGGGTGGACGGGGTGAGGACGGGGGGAGGACGGGGTGGACGGGGGGAGGACGGGGTGGACGGGGGGAGGACGGGTTGAGGACGGGGTGAGGACGGGGTGAGGACGGGGTGAGGACGGGGGGAGGACGGGGGGAGGACGGGGTGGACGGGGGGAGGACGGGTTGAGGACGGGGTGAGGACGGGGTGAGGACGGGGGGAGGACGGGGTGGACGGGGGGAGGACGGGTTGAGGACGGGGCGGAGCACGGGGGGAGGACGGGGTGGACGGGGTGAGGACGGGGTGAGGACGGGGGGAGGACGGGGTGGACGGGGTGAGGACGGGGTGAGGACGGGGGGAGGACGGGGTGGACGGGGGGAGGACGGGTTGAGGACGGGGGGGAGCACGGGGGGAGGACGGGGTGGACGGGGTGAGGACGGGGTGAGGACGGGGTGAGGACGGGGTGGACGGGGTGAGGACGGGTTGAGGACGGGGGGGAGCACGGGGGGAGGACGGGGTGGACGGGGTGAGGACGGGGTGAGGACGGGGTGGACGGGGGGAGGACGGGTTGAGGACGGGGGGGAGCACGGGGGGGGGGAATGACCTTGGAGGGGAAGTCTGGCGGCAGCGTTTTGGATCCTGTCAGTCGTTTGATGAGGAACGTCTTCCAGTTGGTGAACCTGTGAAGGATGGCTGAGAGACAGAGACGGAGACGGACAAGTTTAGGACAGGGAAGATGGCGGGTGAGGGGTGCCTCTAATGTTTCCCACTAACAGCTCAGAGTGAGGGGTGTCTCTTACTCTGAGGGGGGACCAGTGGTTTCCCTCCAGCAGCACACCAGCCCACCGGATGGATGTCTGGAACACACAAGTTCAACCAGAAGTCTCTGGTGGAGTCGCTGTCAAAGCCCTCGTACCTCATCAGCGCCTTAAAACCTGCACAGAGACGACATCATCACCTTCACCATCATCATCACCAACATCATCATCATCATCATCATCATCATCACCATCATCATCATCATCATCATCATAACCTTCATCACCATCATCACCATCATCATCATCATCATCATAACCTTCATCACCTTCATCACCATCATCATCACCAACATCATCATCATCATCACCATCATCATCATCATCATAACCTTCATCACCATCATCACCATCATCATCATCATCATCATCATCATCATAACCTTCATCACCTTCATCACCATCATCATCACCAACATCATCATCATCATCACCATCATCATCATCATCATCATCATAACCTTCATCACCATCATCACCATCATCATCATCATCATCATCATCATCATAACCTTCATCACCTTCATCACCATCATCATCACCAACATCATCATCATCATCATCATCATCATCACCATCATCATCATCATCATAACCTTCATCACCATCATCACCATCATCATCATCATCATCATCATCATCATAACCTTCATCACCTTCATCACCATCATCATCACCAACATCATCATCATCATCACCATCATCATCATCATCATCATCATAACCTTCATCACCATCATCACCATCATCATCATCATCATCATCATCATCATAACCTTCATCACCTTCATCACCATCATCATCACCAACATCATCATCATCATCATCATCATCATAACCTTCATCACCATCATCACCATCATCATAACCTTCATCACTATCATCACCATCATCATCACCATCATCTTCATCACCTTCATCACCATCATCATCATCACCATCACCATCATCATCATCATCACCATCATCACCATCATCATAACCTTCATCACCATCATCATCATCATCATCACCATCATCACCTTCATCACCATCATCATCATAACCTTCATCATCATCATCACCATCATCACCTTCATCACCATCATCATCATAACCTTCATCACCATCATCACCATCATCACCTTCATCATCACCATCATCATAACCTTCATCACTATCATCACCATCATCATCACCATCATCATCACCATCATCATCACCATCATCTTCATCACCTTCATCACCATCATCATCACCATCATCATCATCACCATCACCACCATCATCATAACCTTCATCAACATCATCACCATCATCATCATCATCATCATCATCATCACCATCATCACCTTCATCACCATCATCATCATAACCTTCATCACTATCATCACCATCATCATCACCCATCATCATCACCATCATCTTCATCACCATCATCATCATCATCATCACCATCATCATCATCACCATCATCACCATCATCATCATCATCATCATCATCATCATAACCTTCATCACCTTCATCACCACCATCATCATCACCAACATCATCATCATCATCATCATCATCATAACCTTCATCACCATCATCACCATCATCATCACCATCATCTTCATCACCTTCATCACCATCATCATCATCACCATCACCATCATCATCATCACCATCACCATCATCACCATCATCATAACCTTCATCACCTTCATCACCATCATCATCATCACCATCACCATCATCATCATCATCACCATCATCATAACCTTCATCACCATCATCATCACCAACATCATCATCATCATCACCATCATCATCATCATCATCATCATAACCTTCATCACCATCATCACCATCATCATCATCATCATCATCATCATCATAACCTCATCACCATCATCACCATCATCATAACCTTCATCACTATCATCACCATCATCATCACCCATCATCTTCATCACCTTCATCACCATCATCATCATCACCATCACCATCATCATCATCATCACCATCATCACCATCATCATAACCTTCATCACCATCATCATCATCATCATCACCATCATCACCTTCATCACCATCATCATCATAACCTTCATCACCATCATCACCATCATCATCATCATCACCTTCATCACCATCATCATCATCATCATCATCACCATCATCACCTTCATCACCATCATCATCATAACCTTCATCACCATCATCACCATCATCACCTTCATCATAACCTTCATCACTATCATCACCATCATCATCACCATCATCATCACCATCATCATCACCATCATCTTCATCACCTTCATCACCATCATCATCACCATCATCACCATCATCATCATCACCATCACCACCATCATCATAACCTTCATCACCATCATCACCATCATCATCATCATCATCATCATCACCATCATCACCTTCATCACCATCATCATCATAACCTTCATCACTATCATCACCATCATCATCACCATCATAATCACCATCATCTTCATCACCTTCATCATCATCATCATCACCATCATCATCATCACCATCATCACCATCATCATCATCATCATCATCATCATCATAACCTTCATCACCTTCATCACCACCATCATCATCACCAACATCATCATCATCATCATCATCATCATAACCTTCATCACCATCATCACCATCATCATCACCATCATCTTCATCACCTTCATCACCATCATCATCATCACCATCACCATCATCATCATCACCATCACCATCATCACCATCATCATAACCTTCATCACCATCATCACCATCATCATCACCATCATCTTCATCACCTTCATCACCATCATCATCATCACCATCACCATCATCATCATCATCACCATCATCATAACCTTCATCACCATCATCATCACCAACATCATCATCATCATCACC
>NC_133807.1:33987682-34032556 GCF_043250625.1 Sebastes fasciatus | reverse complement strand
GGAAGGAGGAGGAGGAGGAGAAGAGGAAGAAGGAGGAGGAGGAGGAGAAGAGGAAGAGGAGAAGAAGAAGAGGAAGAAGAAGAGGAAGAAGAAGAAGAAGAAGAAGAGGAAGGAGGAGGAGGAGGAGGAGGAGAAGAGGAAGAAGAAGAAGAAGAAGAAGAAGAAGAGGAAGGAGGAGGAGGAGGAGAAGAGGAGAAGGAGGAGGAGGAGGAGAAGAGGAAGAGGAGAAGAGGAAGAGGAAGGAGAGTGTTTCATATTAATCTGATTAATCATTAATTAATGAATTGATGAGTTTCTGTTGGAGGGCAGCAAAGAGAAGCAGAGGTCAAAGGTCAAAGGTCAGGGAAACAGGAAGTGTCCCATCTGTATCACTTTCAAAATAAAATATAATAACATCCGGAGTGGTCAAAGGAGGTGCAAATAAAGATAAAGAGGAGGAGGAGGAAGGAGGTGCAAATAAAGATAAAGAGGAGGAGGAAGGAGGGGAAGAGGAGGTGAAGATAAATCAGAAGAAGAGGAGGAGGTGGAGGGTAGGAGATGAATGAAACAAAGGAGGAAGAGGAGGAGGTGAAGGACAAAAAGGAAGACAAAGGAAGAAAAAGGAAGAGGAGCAACCGAGGAGGTGGAGAGGAAGAGGAGGTGACAAAGTAATGGGGCAGTAAAAGAAGGAGGTGAGGGAGGAGGAGGAGGAGGAGGAGACAGACCTTTCTTCAGAGGCGGAGGAGTGCTTGTTTTCTTTGGTGGAGCAGCCTGTTTTGGGGAGGAGGAGGTGCTGGTGGTTCTCCCTGTGGGAGGAGCTTTGGTTCTGGAGGGAGGAGCTGCAGTAGAAATCAAACGCCTCCTCTCTTTGGTCGGGGAGCGTTTGTTTTCTCAGCAGGGACCTCCTGGTCTTCAGAGGATGGAGGAGGGGTGGGAGGTGCTTGGTGGATCAGCTGCTCCTCCTCTGAAGGAGGCGCTGAGGAGCTGCTGGGAGCGCTTGTTTTCTTTATCTCAGCTCCTCTGTCGTTAGGAGGAGGAGGTGTGATGGAGGAGCAGGGAGCACTCCTCCTCTCCACCTCCGGCCCTCCATCTCCTCCTTCCAGCTGCTCCTCTTTTTCCTTCATCACAACTCCTGTCTCCACCGTCACCTCCTCTTCACCAATCATTTCTCCCCCCTCCTCTTCGTCAGCTCCTCCACGCTCCCCGTCTTTGTCTCCTCCTTCTAGCTGCTCCTTCTCGTCTGACACCTCCTCTTTCCGTTCTTCTCCTTTTAGTACTTCCTCCTCTTCGTCAGCTGCTCCTTGCTCCCCGTCTTTGTCTCCTCCATCTAGCTGCTCCTTCTCGTCTGACACCTCCTCTTCGTCAGCTCCTCCATCTTCCTGTTGTAAAAGATTCTTCTCCACCTCCCTGTCTTTGTCTCCTCCTTCTAGCTGCTCCTTCTCGGCTGACACCTCCTCTTCCCGTTCTTCTCCTTTAACATCTTCCTCCTCTTTGTCAGCTGCTCCTTCATCAGGAGGAGGTGTGGTGGAGGAGGAGCACGGAGTCTCCAGTTGCTCCTTTTCTTTCTTCACCATCTCCTTTTCTCTCTCTTTGTCTCCTCGCTGCTCTTCCTCCTCATCTTTCTCCTCCTCATCCCTCCTCTCTGGCTGCTTCTCAGTGCTGCTCCTCATCAGCTCAACGGCATCTGGTCGCTCCTCCTCCTGCACCTCCTCCTGCACCTCCTTCGCTGTGCTTCCATTTGGGAGTTTATCCAGAAAACTGATAGAGTCCAGGTCTGAGGGGGGAGGACACAGGAGAGAGAGAGAGAGGAGGAGAGAGAGGAGGAGAGAGGGAGGACACACGAGGAGGAGAGAGAGGAGAGAGAGGAGGGAGAGAGATGAGGAGAGAGAGGAGAAGAGAGGAGGGGAGAGAAGAGGAGAGAGAGGAGAAGAGAGGAGGGGAGAGAAGGAGAGAGGAGGAGAGAGAGAAGAGAGGAGGAGAAGAGAGGAGGAGAGAGGAGGACACACAAGGAGGAGAGAGAGGAGGAGAGATGAGGAGAGAGAGGAGAGAAGGAGGAGAGAGAGGGAGGAGAGAGGAGGAGAAGAGAGGAGGAGAAGGAGATCTCCACACAAACACTGAGAACAAACAGACTGCAGTCGATGGGCCTCCTTCACTGTTCCTAGATTAACGTCGGATTCATGACGCGTCTGCAGCGACCAATCAGTTTAAAGCCTCGCCATTATTTAACCATACCAGGAAGTAGGTTTGAGATCAGTTATAGTTCATCACGTGTTCATCACGTGTTCATCACGTGTTCATCACGTGTTCATCATGTAAATATTGATGACTGGATGTTTGTGAATGAGGCCCATTGACTGGATACGTGGTGCCTTCAGGTGCCTTCAGGTGGCGTCGTGTTTACCGTGTGTTAGCCTCTGTGTCTTCTAGACGCCGACAGTAACGTTAATATCGCCGTTGCTTAGCAGCGGTGTTCTCACGACTTAACGCCGAGCATATCGTGTACACGACTTTCTGCGTTGTAAACACCAGTTTCATCTGAAGGCACCAGTATCCAAACACGTCACCATGGTAACAGGGATGCTTTCTTAAAGTGGTCGCTAACGGAAACAGGAAGCAGCCGAGAGACTTCCTGTTTCCGTCAACAGTTCATCACGACAGTAACAACATGGAGGAGGAGGAGGAGGAGGAGGAGGAGGAAGAAGAGGAGGAGGAAGAGGAAGAAGAGGAGGAGGAGGAGGAGGAGGAGGAGGAGGAGGAGGAGGAGGAGGAGGAGGAGAAGGAAGGAGGAGGAGGAGGAAGGAGGAGGAAGAGGAAGAGGAGGAGGAGGAGGAAGGAGGAAGAGGAGAAGGAAGGAGGAGGAGGAGGAAGGAGGAGGAAGAGGAAGAGGAAGAGAAGGAGGAGGAGGAGGAGGAGGAGGAGGAGGAGGAAGAAGAGGAGCAGGAGGAAGGAGAGGAGGAGAAGGAGAGGAGGAGGAGGAGGAGGAGGGGAGGAGGAGGAGGAGAAGGAGGAGGAAGAGGAAGAGGAGGAGGAGGAGGAAGGAGGAGGAGGAAGAGGAGAAGGAAGGAGGAGGAGGAGGAAGGAAGAGGAAGAGGAGGAGGAGGAGGAAGGAGGAGGAGGAAGAGGAGAAGGAAGGAGGAGGAGGAGGAAGGAGGAGGAAGAGGAAGAGGAGGAGGAGGAGGAAGGAGGAAGAGGAGAAGGAAGGAGGAGGAGGAGGAAGGAGGAGGAAGAGGAAGAGGAAGAGAAGGAGGAGGAGGAGGAGGAGGAGGAGGAGGAGGAGGAGGAGGAGGAGGAGGAGGAGGAAGAGGAGGAGGAGGAGGAAGGAGAAGGAGGAGGAGGAGGAGGAGGAAGAGGAAGAGGAAGAGGAAGAGGAGGAGGAGGAGAGGAGGAGAGAAGATGAAGTAAAACTTTGTGGTGTTCCTCCTCCCGTTGAGATGGAACACTGCGTCTGACACCTACCTCCCAGCATGCACTGCTCTTCAGGGGCGAGGCCATCTCCGAGGGGGGCCGAGTCTCCATCCATCATCACTCCTACAGGAGGACAGGAGGAGGAGAGGAGGAAGAGGGGAGGAAGAGGAGAGGAGAGGATGAGGAGAGGAGGAGAGGAGGAGAGGAGGAGAAGAGGATGAGGAGAGGAGAGGAGGAGGAGAGGATCAGGAGAGGAGGAGAAGAGGATAAGGGGAGGAGAGGAGAGGATGAGAGGATGAGAGGAGGGGAGGAGGAGAGGATCAGGAGAGGAGGAGGAGAGGATCAGGAGAGGATGAGGAGAGGAGAGGAGGAGAGGAGAAGATGAGAGGATGAGAGGAGGGGAGGAGGATAGGAAGAGGAGGAAGAGATGAGAGGATGAGAGGAGGAGAGGATGAGGAGGAGGAGGAGGAGGAGGAGGAGGAGGAGGAGGAGGAGGACAGGAGGAGAGGAGGAGGAGTGAAGAGGAGGAGAGAAGGAGGAGAGAAGAGGATGAGGAGGAGAGAAGGAGGAGGAGGAAGAGGAGGAGAGAAGGAGGAGAGAAGAGGATGAGGAGGAGAGGATGACGAGAGGATGAGAGGAGGAAGGATGAGAGGAGGAGGAGGAGTCAGTGCGCATGCTCAGTAACAGAATAATCGTCCATGATGATGATGCAGCAATAAACACAATAAACTCAGTTTCTATTAACATCTCCTGTCTCCTCCAGCTGTCAATCATCCGCTGCGTCCTCTACCGCAGCCTGCAGGCTAACAGAGCGGCGGAGCGGCAGAGCGGCGGAGCGGTACAGCGGTACAGCGGGCGGTGACACGCGGTCAGAGAGCGGAAAATACCGCTGCACGCGTCTGCCGCTCCGGTCACCTCCCAGTCTGCAGACAGAGGAGCGGCAGAGACAGACAGAGAGACAGACAGGACAAAGAGACAGACAGAGAGACAGATAGAACAGAGAGACAGATAGGACAGAGAGGACAGAGACAGATAGGACAGACAGGTGCAGTAGGTCTTACCTGCTGGCTGCTGCTCGTCTCTCTGCTGCTGCGTCACTTCCACCTGCTGCCGCTCCCTGAGGGGGGGCGCTCTGCTCCTGATGCATGCTGGGAGAGGGAGGCTGCTGTTGCCATGGTAACCTGCAGCATCACTGATGATGATGAAGTACTGTACTCACAGGGAGTACACTTCAGAGGTACTTGTACTTCACTTGAGTTTTTATCCATTTTCAGTTACTTTTAACAATAAAATAACAATATTTATAGAAAACAAAGATGACTTATAAAGTATGATCCTTTTTACAGATTAATAATAATAATAATATTTATAATAAAGTTTACCAGCAGGTGGCGCCGCGTCACTGTTCCTGTTAAAAACACTTCCTGTCATAACAAACTCTCATCAAATGTTTTATATCAACACATTATTATTATTATTACTATTAATAATCTCATTAGATGTGTTTAAATCATGTTATATTATATATTATATAATTATTTATTATGTATTTTACTTTTAAAGTATAATATTATTTTACAGTTTTTCTCGATTGTTTACACACATTTTCTGAAAGCATGCCTCATACTCTCAGAACTCTACACACAAATCAAAAAAACACACACACAATGGGCAAAACCCCTCAATTCTCCTGCAAAATTAAACTTTACATTCAAAACAATGTTATTTCTTCTCAAAATGGTATTTTGTTTTCAAATGACACACACAAACCATCATATGAATAGACATTTATAAGAACCAGTTGAACACTGATGTGCTCAATGTAAAACACTATGATGAATGGAAAACACTTCTTCTCCATTCATCATAATGACTCAGGCCTTTTTTTTGTTCAGTGTTACACTTACTACAGACAGTACATACATTACTACAGACAGTACATACATTACTACAGACAGTACATACATAAGTGTGTTGTAAAATATTTTAGAATATTGTTTTTATACTCAGAACACACAAATACACGGTAACAAATATATTTTATTTTCCCCACAAAAACAATGTACACAGTGAACATCCCAACCAACACGAAGTTGCACATACAGAGGTCTACATACAAAACAACAGAAGAATTTACTGTATACAGTTACAGTAAAAACAACTATTTTGCATCCTCTCTTCTGTTTCGGTCTGGCCACAGCACCTCATCCACATCACAAGCAATGTTTGCCCTGGCCAAGCAGCGGGGGAAATATCGCTTAGCATGTCGAATCCAGCCATGAAAAGCATCAACTGATTGCTAATTGTAACACTGTGTGACAGGTGTTTGCCCATGTGATGAGTCAGTGTGCATAGTAGGGCAATTGACTTTAGAATTTTGAATGACAGTGTGTTCCTTGTGAAAACGAGATTTTCTTCATGAAAATTGTGCCAAATGCAGAGAATTGTGTGTAGTGTTCTGAAAAAAGTGTGTTTTAGAACTGCAATTTGAGTGTAAAGCAGGAATTGTGCTTGTAGTTTAGCAGAATTGGTTCAGAGGGTTGGTGCATGAGTTACATGTTGTGGTCATTGTGTGTCAAGTACCAGTATTTGTGTGTAAACAATTGAGAAAAACTGTATTATATATTATAATCATGTTATATTATTTACTATAATTATTTTATATTTAGTTGTTGAAATGAAGTGAAGTGAAAAGAAATGATGTTAAGAGAAAGGAAGTGAAAGGAAATAAACTGAAGTGGAAAGAAATGAAGTGGAGTGAAGATAAATTAAATGAAGTCAAGAGAAGTGAAATTTAGTGAAAAATGAAGTGAAGAGAAATGAAGTGAAGGGGAATGAAATGTAGAGACATGAAGTGAAGTGATGTCAAGAAAAATAAAGTGAAGAGACATGAAGTGCAGAGAAGTGATGTTAATTGAAAAGTGATGTGAAGAGAAATGAAATTAAGAAAAATGAAGTGAAATGAAAAGAAATTATGTGAAAAGAAATGAAGTGAAGAAAAATGAAGTGAAGTGTAGAGACATGACGTGAAGTGATGTCAAGAAAAATGAAGTGAAGAGAAATTAAGTGATGTCAAGAAAAATGAAGAGAAATTAAGTCAAGAGAAGTGATGTTGAGTGAAAAAATGTGGAGAGAATGAAGTGTAGAGACATGAAGTGATGTCAAGAAAAATTAGGTGAAGAGAAATGAAGTGATGTGAAATGAAGTGATGTGAAGAGAAATGAAGTGTAGATACATGAAATGAAGTCAATAAAAATGAAGCGAAGGGAAATGAAGTGAAGAAAAATGAAGTGAAGTGTAGATATGAAGCGATGTCAAGAAAAATAAAGTGAAGTGAAATGAAGTCTAGAGAAATTAAGTTAAGTGTAGAGAAATGAAGTGAAGAGAAATTAAGAAAAGAGATGAAAATTGAAGTGATGTGAAGAGAAATTAAGAAAAGAGAATTGAAGTGAAGTGAAGAGAAATGGAGCAAAGTGAACAGAAGAGAATTGAAGTGGAGTGAAGAGAAATTAAGTGAAGTGTGAGCAGCTGCAGTTTATTTAGTTTCAAAGTGTTCTCTCCTTGGTGATGTCACTTTATGTTCTGAATTATTTTGTCTTGTGTACTACGTTACCCATGAGCCCCAGCGGCTGGAGAAGACGCCTAAAATGGAGACCAGAACCGCTTCCCATATCTTTAAGACCCGACTGACCCTGAAAGGTTCTGACAGACCGAATGTTTGATCCGGTTTCTATTCAGTGTAATAATTAACTTCAGAATGTGAAGCTCTGTGATTGGCTTTCTGTTATGGAAATGCACCATGGGAGTCGTAGTTTCAGCCTTTTTGTAGCTTTGATGATTCAACAGTTTCACGTCCGTCACAACAAACTGTCACAACATTTATCTCGTTATGAATTCATTTATTAGATATCAGACATCAGTAGATACAGAAGAGTCACATGGAAATGTACAATATCTCATTAAACAGGATTTATTCAAGTGTCTGCTGGACAAACCAAGCGCTCCTCACTGAAACATCTCAGATTACAAATCGGATTTTAATCAGATTTTATTATAAATTCAATATATAGAAAAATTTACGTTTTTAAATCGCCTATTTATCAAGATTTACCCAGCTAATAAATAATGCCACTGATATGAACTTTTAGCTTAATTAGTACTCACGCACGCTCGCATGCACACACACACACACACACACACACACACACACACATCCTGAGTTTCTCCCCTCTACACAGACCTACAGGTATTACTATACTATGGTTACTATGGTTACTATGGTTACTGTGGTTACTGTGGTTCCTATGGTTACCTATGGGGCCCTAAACTGGCCATTTTAACTTAAGTTAAGCTTTACAGCTAACTCTGCAGAGTGCAAATGTGCACAACAACAATTACAATTTATGATATATATATTTATATATATATATATATATATATATGTATATTTATATATAATACTGTCCATCTCATGGAAAGTGCAAATAGTAAAAGTATAAAAACACGTCATCAACATATTAAAGATAAATTCTTCGATTTTGTTGTTTTTTGTTGCATCAACAGAATCTGTTACTCTGTTACTTCAGATGTTGTTATAGTGACCAAAAAAACATCTGTAGCCATCTGTAGCCATCGGTAGCCAACGGTAGCCATCGGTAGCAATCCATAGCCATCCGTAGCCATCGGTAGCCAACGGTAGCCATCGGTAGCCAACGGTAGCCATCTATAGCCATCGGTAGCCATCTATAGCCATCGGTAGCCATCTATAGCCATCGGTAGCCATCTATAGCCAACGGTAGCCATCTATAGCCATCGGTAGCCATCTATAGCCAACGGTAGCCATCTATAGCCATCTAAAGTCTCATGTTACGTTAGTTTTTTAAAAAAAAAATGTTTAAAGTTATTTTTTGGGGGCATTTTTTAAGTATTTTATTGATAGGACAGTGGATAGAGTCTTGGAAAGGGGGAGAGAGAGAGATGACATGCGGAAAGGTCCACAGGCTGGATTCGAACCCGGGTCCACCGCGGCTAGGACTGAGCCTTGGCCATACATGGGCGCTCGCTCTACCGACTGAGCTAACCAGCGATGTTACGTTAGTTTTGTTCTCATATTAGCGTGCTAGTTACAGCAGTAGAAGGACGTTAGCGATGTTTAGGAACATTTGAAGGTAACTTCTGCACATCAAGTTTTAGGATCATTCTGCAGCTCAGCAGGAAACGCTGAGACGTTCGGACGCTGAGACGCTGAGATGTTGAGACGTTGAGATGTTGAGACGTTGAGATGTTGAGACACTGAGATGTTGAGACGTTGAGACGCTGAGACGTTCAGACGTTCAGACGCTGAGACGCTGAGATGTTGAGACGTTGAGATGTTGAGACACTGAGATGTCGAGACACTGAGATGTTGAGACGTTGAGACGCTGAGACGTTGAGATGTTGAGACGTTGAGATGTTGAGACGTTGAGATGTCGAGACACTGAGATGTTGAGACGTTGAGACGCTGAGACGTTGAGACGCTGAGACGTTGAGATGTTGAGACGTTGAGATGTTGAGACGTTGAGATGTCGAGACACTGAGATGTTGAGACGTTGAGACGCTGAGACGTTCAGACGCTGAGACGTTGAGATGTTGAGACGTTGAGATGTTGAGACGTTGAGATGTCGAGACACTGAGATGTTGAGACGTTGAGACGCTGAGACGTTGAGATGTTGAGACGTTGAGATGTTGAGACGTTGAGATGTCGAGACGTTGAGATGTCGAGACACTGAGATGTTGAGACGTTGAGACGCTGAGACGTTCAGACGCTGAGACGCTGAGATGTTGAGACGTTGAGATGTTGAGACACTGAGACATTGAGACACCGGCGGGCGAGCAGCGGATGATTGTTTGAGTTGGTGCTGCAGCTGATGACTCAGCGCTGTGTTGTTAGACGTGTTCAACAGGAGGAAAGCTGGTGATCAATAATAGAAACACTGATAAACTCATCAATAAATAAATCAACTTGATTATAGAACGTGAACACAGTCCAGCTGCCTGATAGGACTGTGGAAGCAGCTGATTGGTCAGCACATGAAGAGGGGCGGGTCCTGACTGACATATCAACATCTGATTGGCTCCACAAAACTGTGTCCTGCACTGTGATTGGCCGTCTGATCTGAATCAGGTCCCGACATAAAATACAACCTCTGATTGGCCGACTGGAGTCACATCACGGACTGGAGTCACATCACGGACTGGAGTTACATCACGGACTGTAGTTACATCACGGACTGTAGTTCCAACAGAGACACGCTGTCGGAGGCTGGAGGTCGGAGGTCAGAGGTCAGAGGTTGGAGGACTGCTTGATGCTGTGGAAGGATACTCTGCTGGGCGAGGTGGGGAGTGACGTGGCGCGCACCGCCCGGCTCCGGAAGGAGTGGCGGTCCTGCCAACGAATCCAACGCTTCCTGACCGCAGACCGAACCTGAACACAGACGGATGGAGTGATGGATGAGAACAATAAAAGTGTAGAACAGCAGACAGAACGATCAATAGAAGAATAGATTACCTCACTGTTGAGGAAACAGTAGAACACAGAGACAAAGAAACCCTGAAAACACACAGAGGGAGAGGGTTAGCTGCTAACGGCGCTAACAGGCCGCTACAGAGCTAACGATGTTGAGACGAGATGAACCTGGAAGGACTCCAGGATGGAGTTGAAGTAGATGAAGACGATCTGAGCGACCTCGTCTTCTCCTCCAGGATTCACAAAGAACAACATGTAGGTGATTCCTAACAGAGGCAGCAGCACCAGGGTGGCCTTCACCGCCTTCCTGCAGAAACACAATAAATACACAATAAATACACATTAAATACACATTAAATACACCATAAATACACATTAAATACACATTAAATACACAATAAATACACCATAAATACACATTAAATACACAATAAATACACCATAAATACACCATAAATACACATTAAATACACATTAAATACACCATAAATACACCATAAATACACCATAAATACACCATAAATACACAATAAATACACCAGAAATACACATTAAATACACATTAAATACTCCAGAAATACACAATAAGTACACCATAAATACACAATAAATACACCAGAAATACACAATAAATAAACAATAAATACACAATAAATACACAATAAATACACCAGAAATACACAATAAGTACACCATAAATACACAATAAATACACTATAAATACAAAATAAATAAACAATAAATACACAAGAAATAAACAATAAATACACAATAAATACACAATAAATACACCATAAATAAACAATAAATGCACCATAAATACACAATAAATACACCATAAATACACCATAAATACACAATAAATACACCATAAATACACAATGAATACACCATAAGTACACAACACATAGTACTAATACTAGGGCTGGGACGATACACCTATCTACATACTGATTGTGATTGTTGTTAACTTGTTTACCTCTAGACCATGAAGGGAACAAGTCGAATCAGACACTTCTAGAGACTTTAACTTTGGAAAATCTCTAAATTAATCCAGTAAAAAATCCTCAAAAATCAAAGAATAAAGACATTTCCCTCACAGTTAGTGGGATTTTCTTTTAAATTTATAAGGGACATGTAATGTTTTATACTTCTGGTGAATATAATCCATCAATCTGATTTTGAGGGAGCAGTTCGTGTCCACGACGACCCTCCAACGTTTTACACTCTCTGAGCTTTGTTTTGGTTGACGGATACGGAACGGATATGACGTCACGTTACTCAGACTACCACAATAAAAGCGGTAACTTCCTTCTAGCTCCACATAGACTCAAATGAAGCAGATAGATCCATTCTGGTTAAAACATCTGTTTAAATAGAGTAAATAGTAAAAAAAGACTGTCTGCTGAACTCCCTCCTCAGTTCGTGCTCGTACATCGTAGAAGGATGTAAATAAGACAAAAAGAAACTGGAACCCAGATCAGCTGTAAAGGGTTAAATGCTTGTCTAACTGTGCTGCCATGCCGGCAGCCTCTCGCTGTGATATTTGCACAGATTTGAATGAGGTAATCTGCAGACACTTCTGCGCAAAATCGGCCTCTTTTCTATGTAAAGGAGAGATCAGCGCTGATGGACACTCAGGTGCAGATGATCGTCTGCAGAGAGCTGGAGGGAACCGAAGCACATTTTCAAACTTCCAAACCAGGACACTTAAAGGTGCAGCGGGTAGAACTGGAGCAAAAAGTTATTTTTATAACATGGTCACTATATCCTGTCAGTAGTACATGAGACAGGTAATCTGAAAGAAATCATGTCCCTCTGTGTCCTCCGGTGTCCTCCGGTGTCCTCCGGTGCTCCTAACGGCATCTACAAGATTTCACAGACCGGAGGAGAACAACCAATCAGAGCTGATCTGGAGTCTGCCGTCTCTGAGCATCTGTCAGTCACCAACTCTGATCAAACGGTCAAACTAGGCAGCGCTGATCAAAATATGAATCAATATTATGTAACTTTTTACTTTACTTTAAGTCCGAAAAACATCCGAAAGAAGTCCGAGAAGTGCCCGATAAAAAGTCTGAAAAAATGTCTAACAAAACGCAGATAAATGCCCAGAAAATGTCTGAAAAATGTCCGCTAACAGTCGAAAAAAATGTCAAGAAAATTGTCCAAACAATGAACGACAGAAGTCTGAAAAAAAGCAGATAAATGTCCCCAAAAATTTCAGAAAATTTCCAAAACAATGCCGAAAAAATGTCCGAAAGATATCCGTAAAAATGTCAGAAAGTTGTCTAATGAAAGGCCTATAAAAAGGCTGAGCATTTTCGAAAAACATTTCGAAAAAAAAGTTCAAAAAATGTTAGAAAAAAGTCTGAAAAAATATTAAAGCTGGAAAATATTTTTTTTAAAAATCACAAAAAAGTCTGAAAATTATGTCCAAAAAATTTCTGAAAAAGTTCAGAAAAAAATCTGAATTTCTTTTGAAAAAAAAAGCCCCAAAAATGTCCGAAAATTGTCTTAAAAAAGTTTATTCCTGACCAGCAATGACAGGTTCTCAGAATCATCTTGTAGTTACTGTTTAGCTTTAAAATGAGAACGTTTGTGACCCGGCAGCCATGTTGAGATCAGTTGAGGAAATACCAAGCACCGCCCACCAGCCGGAGCACAGCCAATAGGAACGCTCTCTCTCTCTGAGATGACCTGTGATTGGTCAAAGTCTCCCGTCACGGGCTAGATATTCTAAAGCCTGAAAACAGAGCCAGGAGTTACCTGTTGGTCCTCCTGTTCTACCGGTACTTCCTGTGGTTACCATGGTTACCTGTACTGACTGGTCTCTGAGGTGGTTACCATGGTTACCTGTACTGGATGGTCTCTGAGGTGGTTACCATGGTTACCTGTACTGGATGGTCTCTGAGGTGGTTACCATGGTTACCTGTACTGAATTGTCTCTGAGATGGTTACCTGTACTGGATGGTCTCGGAGGTGGTGGACGCCCTCAGTTTGGTCATCAGGATGCGAACGATGTTGAACAGGAAGACGAAGTTGATCTGAGGAGAAGAAGAGATGGAGGCGGGGTTTAAGCCGGCTTTGGTTCTCCGTGTCTGTCGGCCATTACTGAGGTCTTACCAGCAGGACGAGGATCATGGGACCCTGGTAGATGTAGTCCGTATAAACACCCGCCCTCTTTCCAAACCAGCACCTGTCAATCCAAACACAACCACCAATCAGATCACCTGAAGGACACAGAGAATCCTCCTCTCTGATTGGCTGCCTGGTTGTAGTTTACAGCTGAATTCACTGACTACAGGGCAGAATTATTACTATTTCACATTGCATCATGGGAACTGTAGTTGAGTGGATTCTACCTGGTGAGTATCAGACCTGAACCTGGTTTATTATTCTGATCAGGTGACTCACTTCTCGTTGTCGTAGTAAAGCTTCCCGAAAGCCCACGCCACGATGATGGGAAACGGAATACCTGTAAACAGACAGACAGGTGGACAGGTCAACTGACAGGTAGACAGGTCAACTGACAGGTAGACAGGTAGACAGGTAGACAGGTCAGCTGACAGGTAGACAGGTAGACAGGTAGACAGGTCAACTGACAGGTAGACAGGTAGACAGGTCGACAGGTCAACTGACAGGTAGACAGGTAGACAGGTGGACAGGTGGACAGGTGGACAGGTGGACAGGTGGACAGGTGGACAGGTCAACTGACAGGTAGACAGGTCAACTGACAGGTAGACAGGTAGACAGGTAGACAGGTAGACAGGTGGACAGGTCAACTGACAGGTAGACAGGTAGACAGGTGGACAGGTGGACAGGTCAACTGACAGGTAGACAGGTAGACAGGTGGACAGGTCAACTGACAGGTAGACAGGTAGACAGGTAGACAGGTCAACTGACAGGTAGACAGGTAGACAGGTAGACAGGTCAACTGACAGGTAGACAGGTAGACAGGTGGACAGGTCAACTGACAGGTAGACAGGTAGACAGGTAGACAGGTCAACTGACAGGTAGACAGGTAGACAGGTAGACAGGTCAACTGACAGGTAGACAGGTAGACAGGTAAACAGGTAGACAGGTGGACAGGTAGACAGGTGGACAGGTCAACTGACAGGTAGACAGGTAGACAGATAGACAGGTCAACTGACAGGTAGACAGGTAGACAGGTAGACAGGTAGACAGGTAAACAGGTAGACAGGTGGACAGGTAGACAGGTGGACAGGTCAACTGACAGGTAGACAGGTAGACAGGTAGACAGATAGACAGGTGGACAGGTCAACTGACAGGTAGACAGGTAGAACGGTGGACAGGTCAACTGACAGGTAGACAGGTAGACAGGGAGACAGGTAGACAGGTAGAACGGTGGACAGGTCAACTGACAGGTAGACAGGTAGACAGGTAGACAGGTGGACAGGTGGACAGGTAGACAGGTGGACAGGTGGACAGGTAGACAGGTAGACAGACAGGTAGACTGACAGGTGGACAGGTGGACAGGTAGACAGGTGGACAGGTGGACTGACAGGTAGACTGACAGGTAGACTGACAGGTAGACAGGTGGACAGGTGGACAGGTAGACAGATAGACAGATGTACAGGTGGACAGGTGGACTGACAGGCGGACAGGTAGACAGGTGGACTGACAGGTAGACAGGTGGACTGACAGGTAGACAGGTAGACTGACAGGTAGACTGACAGGTAGACAGGTAGACAGGTGGACTGACAGGTAGACAGGTAGACTGACAGGTAGACAGGTAGACAGGTGGACTGACAGGTAGACAGGTAGACAGGTGGACAGGTAGACAGGTGGACTGACAGGTAGACAGGTGGACAGGTAGACAGGTGGACTGACAGGTAGACAGGTAGACTGACAGGTAGACAGGTGGACTGACAGGTAGACAGGTAGACAGGTAGACTGACAGGTAGACTGACAGGTAGACAGGTAGACAGGTGGACAGGTAGACAGGTGGACTGACAGGTAGACAGGTGGACAGGTAGACAGGTGGACTGACAGGTAGACAGGTAGACTGACAGGTAGACAGGTGGACAGGTGGACAGGTAGACTGACCCCAGCCGATGCAGATGAACATCCACTTCCTGAGCTTGTCGGTAGAGTAGGTGAGGACGACGGCCGTGTGGAGATAACAACCTTCACCAAACATCCAGAAGAAGTTCGTCACATGGAAATAATTATAAGCTGCTGTCACCAACCTGCACCACACCTGAGGAGGAAGAGGAGGAGGAGGGGGAGGAGGAGGTAGAGGAGGAGGAGGAGGTAGAGGAGGAGGAGGAGGAGGAGTAAGAGGAAGAGGAAGAGGAGGAGGAGGAGGAGGAGGATGAGGAGGAGGAGGAGGAGGAAGACAACACACTATGTTGCTATGGTAACGAGTGATTTTAATTAAAACCAACCTATAAATTGAATCTAACTGGATTCCTACACAGTGCGATGTCAGAGCGATGTCAGAGTGATGTCAGAGTGATGTCAGAGTGATGTCAGTGTGATGTCAGTGTGATGTCAGAGTGATGTCAGAGTGATGTCAGAGTGATGTCAGAGTGATGTCAGCGTGTTTAAGAGTCACATGACGTTAAGTTCGAAGGTCACCGCTGTCTTTCAGTTTATTCCCCTCATCTGGTCTCCATGGTGACGGTCGTCAGGGACACGGAGTGTGTCAGTGTGTGTGTGTGGTTACCTGGTTGCTCTCGGTAACAGCCGGGTTCATGGTTAACTGGACGATGAACCAGGTGGCGTTCCTCAGGATGAACGCTGAGATCAGGTTCCAGTGGATGATGTTCCTCAGACAGCGAACACTCCTGAACACACACACACACACACACACACACACACACACACACACACACACACACACACACACACACACACACATTGTAGCATCATGTACATCATGTTACATCCTTTATTTCTATATTTTCGTTCTGTGTGTATCAGAGGACTGTAACTCCTCCGGGGATCAATAACGTGTTTCTGATCCTCTCTGAGGTCAGTAGAGAGAGGTCACTCTGATGTCTCTCTCCTGATGCTCCACAGTCGACACAGAAATACAGAAACACAGAAACACAGAAACACAGAAACAGAGTAATCTGTTGGACTGAAGCTGTATTTCATCTGTGAGTCTCTGATCCTCCTCCTCCACCTCGGGTTCATCCTTAATCCTCCAACAATAGCTGGACTCCACCCAGCTGAACACACACAGACCAGCTGCCGCTCCGCCGGAGCGTCTGTGAGGATTAAAGGATGAGACGGGATCCCGATCCTTCAGGTTCATCAGAGTCTGGATCAGCTGATGGACCGGCTGAGGGTTCAGGTCTCTGACTGTATGAGCAGCAGAGGAGCCCGTCTCTCTAACATCAGGACCGGCACTCTGAGTCACGGATGGATTACAGGAACTGGATCCTGGACTCAAACATGGCGCCCAGTCATACATTAATAATGAGCTGCAGTAAGACGGGATGAGGTTCATCATAACGAGATCCTCCGGTACTACAGACCATCTACAGACCATCTACAGACCATCTACAATCTACAGACCATCTACAGACCATCTACAGTCCATCTACAGTCCATCTACAGTCCATCTACAGACCATCTACAGTCCATCTACAGACCATCTACAGTCCATCTACAGTCCATCTACAGTCCATCTACAGTCCATCTACAGTCCATCTACAGACCATCTACAGACCATCTACAGTCCATCTACAGTCCATCTACAGTCCATCTACAGTCCATCTACAGACCATCTACAGACCATCTACAGTCCATCTACAGTCCATCTACAGTCCATCTACAGACCATCTACAATCTACAGACCATCTACAGTCCATCTACAGTCCATCTACAGTCCATCTACAGACCATCTACAGACCATCTACAGTCCATCTACAGTCCATCTACAGTCCATCTACAGACCATCTACAGACCATCTACAGTCCATCTACAGTCCATCTACAGTCCATCTACAGACCATCTACAGTCCATCTACAGTCCATCTACAGACCATCTACAGTCCATCTACAGACCATCTACAGTCCATCTACAGTCCATCTACAGTCCATCTACAGTCCATCTACAGTCCATCTACAGACCATCTACAGTCCATCTACAGTCCATCTACAGTCCATCTACAGACCATCTACAGTCCATCTACAGACCATCTACAGTCCATCTACAGACCATCTACAGTCCATCTACAGTCCATCTACAGTCCATCTACAGTCCATCTACAGACCATCTACAGTCCATCTACAGACCATCTACAGTCCATCTACAGACCATCTACAGTCCATCTACAGACCATCTACAGTCCATCTACAGTCCATCTACAGTCCATCTACAGACCATCTACAGTCCATCTACAGACCATCTACAGTCCATCTACAGTCCATCTACAGACCATCTACAATCTACAGACCATCTACAGACCATCTACAATCTACAGACTATCTACAGACCATCTACAATCTACAGTCCATCTACAGTCCATCTACAGTCCATCTACAGACCATCTACAGTCCATCTACAGACCATCTACAGTCCATCTACAGTCCATCTACAGTCCATCTACAGTCCATCTACAGTCCATCTACAGACCATCTACAATCTACAGACCATCTACAGACCATCTACAGACCATCTACAATCTACAGACCATCTACAATCTACAGTCCATCTACAGACTATCTACAGTCCATCTACAGACCATCTACAGACCATCTACAATCTACAGACCATCTACAGTCCATCTACAGACCATCTACAGTCCATCTACAGACCATCTACAATCTACAGACCATCTACAGTCCATCTACAGACCATCTACAGTCCATCTACAGACCATCTACAGTCCATCTACAGTCCATCTACAGTCCATCTACAGTCCATCTACAGACCATCTACAGACTATCTACAATCTACAGACCATCTACAGTCCATCTACAGACCATCTACAATCTACAGACCATCTACAGTCCATCTACAGTCCATCTACAGTCCATCCAGAGCGTTAGCCGGCGGAGAGAGAGCCTTTGTGCTGCTGGGTTAGCTGCTGTCAAGGCCTATAGAAAGGAGGCTGGGTCACGCGTCATATCTCCGGGCGTAGAACACATGCACAGTAAAATCTCGCCTTCATTCGCCGAAATTGAGCCAAACGCAACGAACGACCACAGCTTCTGTTATACTGCGCATGTGTTAAACCCCAAAACCCAAGACCGCCGTGACCCAGCCTCCTTTACATAGGCCTTGACAGACAGACAGACAGACAGACAGACAGACAGACAGGCAGGCAGACAGGCAGACAGGCAGACAGACAGACAGACAGACAGACACACAGACAGACAGACAGACAGACAGGCAGGCAGACAGGCAGACAGGCAGACAGGTAGCGTTAGGGTTACCTGAGTCTCATGAAGATGGTGAAGGCCAGCAGCAGCGCTCCCAGAGAGATGCAGTGACCGAGGTAGTTGATGATCACAGCGACCTGATAGTGAACTTTACTCTTCCTCTGAACACAGGAAACACACAGCGTCAGTTTCCTCTGTTTGTTTCTTTGTTCAACCAACTAGAACATGAAGAGTCAGAGTCAGAGCAAACGTCTCACAGCTAAAGACATGAAGACAGACATAAATAAACATCAAGTGTTATCTTCTGGTGTAACTTCACATTAGAAACACGTTTAAACACATTTAACATCTCTGAGGAAACATTTACAACATTAGTGAGGTTTTCATTTCAGGTTCAGCTCTGTGAGGAACCTTTAAAGCCTCCTCCAGTCTATTCTGGCATTATTATGATATTTCATATTTATATGAGTCATTTCCTGACAATCATGGAGAGAACTCCCTTCTACACAGAACTACAGAACCTCATTGGTTCTGTTAAACTAAACTTGGTTTAGTTTGTTTGTTGTGGTGTGAAAACTGCAATCAGGAGCTACGCCTTCGCAACTAGTCCCTAAACATCCGTAACTAGTCCCTATTCCTCCTCAACTAGTCCCTAGACCTCCTCAACTAGTCCCTAGACCTCCTCAACTAGTCCCAAGACCTCCGTAACTAGTCCCTAAACCTCCTCAACTAGTCCCTAAACCTCCTCAACTAGTCCCTAGACCTCTGCAAAGACCTTCACAACTAGTCCCTAGACCTCCTCAACTAGTCCCTAGACCTCCTCAACTAGTCCATAGACCTCCTCAACTAGTCCCTAGACCTCCGCAACTACTCCCTAGACCTCCTCAACTAGTCCCTAAACCTCCTCAACTAGTCCCTAGACCTCCTCAACTAGTCCCTAGACCTCCGCAACTACTCCCTAGACCTCCTCAACTAGTCCCTAGACCTCCTCAACTAGTCCCTAAACCTCCTCAACTAGTCCCTAGACCTCTGCAAAGACCTTCACAACTAGTCCCTAGACCACGCAACTAGTCCCTAGACCTCTGCAAAGACCTCGGCAACTAGTCCCTAGACCTCCGCAACTACTCCCTAGACCTCCTCAACTAGTCCCTAGACCTCCTCAACTACTCCCTAGACCTCCTCAACTAGTCCCTAGACCTCCTCAACTAGTCCCTAGACCTCTGCAAAGACCTTCACAACTAGTCCCTAGACCTCCTCAACTAGTCCCTAGACCTCCTCAACTAGTCCCTAGACCTCTGCAAAGACCTTCACAACTAGTCCCTAGACCTCCTCAACTAGTCCCTAGACCTCCTCAACTAGTCCCTAGACCTCCGCAACTAGTCCCTAGACCTCTGCAAAGACCTCCGCAACTAGTCCCTAGACCTTCGCAACTACTCCCTAGACCTCCTCAACTGGTCCCTAGACCTCCGCAACTAGTCCCTAGACCTCTGCAAAGACCTCCGCAACTAGTCCCTATACCTCCTCAACTAGTCCCTATACCTCCTCAACTAGTCCCTAGACCTCCTCAACTAGTCCCTAGACCTCCGTAACTAGTCCCTAGACCTCCTCAACTAGTCCCTAGACCTTAGCAACTACTCCCTAGACCTCCTCAACTAGTCCCTAGACCTCTACAACTAGTCCCTAGACCTCCGCAACTAGTCCCTAGACCTCTACAACTAGTCCCTAGACCTTCGCAACTAGTCCCAAGACCTCTACAACTAGTCCCTAGACCTCTACAACTAGTCCCTAGACCTTCGCAACTAGTCCCAAGACCTCCTCAACTAGTCCCTAGACCTCTGCAAAGACCTCCGCAACTAGTCCCTATACCTCCTCAACTAGTCCCTATACCTCCTCAACTAGTCCCTAGACCTCCTCAACTAGTCCCTAGACCTCCGTAACTAGTCCCTAGACCTCTACAACTAGTCCCTAGACCTTCGCAACTAGTCCCAAGACCTCTACAACTAGTCCCTAGACCTCTACAACTAGTCCCTAGACCTTCGCAACTAG
Organism: Sebastes fasciatus; assembly: GCF_043250625.1. Taxonomy (NCBI): domain Eukaryota; kingdom Metazoa; phylum Chordata; class Actinopteri; order Perciformes; family Sebastidae; genus Sebastes; species Sebastes fasciatus. The sequence continues at coordinate 34,012,264 of NC_133807.1, read as the reverse complement.
TCCCAAGACCTCCGTAACTAGTCCCTAGACCTCCTCAACTAGTCCCTAGACCTCCACAACTAGTCCTTAGACCTCTACAACTAGTCCCTAGACCTCCACAACTAGTCCCTAGACCTCCACTACTAGTCCCTAGACCTCCACAACTAGTCCCTAGACCTCCACTACTAGTCCCTAGACCTCCACTACTAGTCCCTAGACCTCTACAACTAGTCCCTAGACCTTCGCAACTAGTCCCAAGACCTCCTCAACTAGTCCCTAGACCTCTGCAAAGACCTCCGCAAGTAGTCCCTAGACCTCCTCAACTAGTCCCTAGACCTCCGTAACTAGTCCCTAGACCTCTACAACTAGTCCCTAGACCTTCGCAACTAGTCCCAAGACCTCTACAACTAGTCCCTAGACCTCTACAACTAGTCCCTAGACCTTCGCAACTAGTCCCTAGACCTCCACTACTAGTCCCTAGACCTCCACAACTAGTCCCTAGACCTCCACTACTAGTCCCTAGACCTCCACTACTAGTCCCTAGACCTCTACAACTAGTCCCTAGACCTCCACTACTAGTCCCTAGACCTCCACTACTAGTCCCTAGACCTCTACAACTAGTCCCTATACCTCCTCAACTAGTCCCTAGACCTCCTCAACTAGTCCCTAGACCTCCGTAACTAGTCCCTAGACCTCTACAACTAGTCCCTAGACCTTCGCAACTAGTCCCAAGACCTCTACAACTAGTCCCTAGACCTCTACAACTAGTCCCTAGACCTTCGCAACTAGTCCCAAGACCTCCGTAACTAGTCCCTAGACCTCCTCAACTAGTCCCTAGACCTCCACAACTAGTCCTTAGACCTCTACAACTAGTCCCTAGACCTCCACAACTAGTCCCTAGACCTCCACTACTAGTCCCTAGACCTCCACAACTAGTCCCTAGACCTCCACTACTAGTCCCTAGACCTCCACTACTAGTCCCTAGACCTCCACAACTGAATATTTATGCAACTATTCTTTTATCTTCTGCCTCCTTTTACTCTAAACACGCGCGCGCACAAACGCGTGCACGCACACGCACACACAACAAACAAACAAACACACACACCTTTCTCTCTCATTAATTACTGCTCTGTGATTGGCCTGCATCCAACTCTGCCGTCCAATCAGAGGAGAGCAGGAAAAAGGCGACAGATTTTCTCAGCGGGAAGGAGAGGGAGATGGTAACTGTGTTATATGACAGAGCATATGGACGCACGCACGCACGCACGCACACACACACACACACACACACACACACACACACACACACACACACACACACGCACACACTCTCTGAGGGTCCAGATGGTTCACACTGATCTCTCTGGACTCTCACACTCGTCTCTGATTGGTTCACACTTATTTGTTTGCTGAGGTTTTAGTCTGTTTTCTGTTTGTCTGTTAGTGTGTTTTTCTGTTTGTGTGTTTTTCTGTTAGTGTGTTTTTCTGTTTGTGTGTTTTTCTGTATGTGTGTGTGTGTGTGCATGCGTGCGTGCGTGCGTGTAGTCCAGATGGGCTGAGCTGGTTGTTGTTGTGTTTGTTCAGTTCAGACAGTCAGAAACAGAAAACCTGTCAGAACAGAACAAAGTCTAAACATCACGTTTTGTGACTTTGTGTCAGATTCCTCCAAACATAAAAACATGATGAAATCTGTATAAATAAAGTTTTTTTAAAGGTTTAGAGGTATTCTGGAGAGATGTGAGAGAGTGTTTGTACGTTATTTTAAAGCTACGATAGCGACGTTTGTGTCGTGTTTTCTGTACTTATGTTATGTTGTTTACGTACTTACTTTAAGCTCAACCACTTCTCTAACTAAGTAGTTTTGTCGCATAAACATAAACATAACCACAACCGGTTCACGGTAACGACGTGGCGTGAAATGACACGCGGAATGTCCTCAAAATGTCGTGTTATTTATACACCTTCCCACGAGATCAGGTTGGACAGGTACTGCAGAAAGCTAACTCTATACTATCAGTCAGCGCCCACCAGATCCTCCCTTTTGGCTACCGGTTTAGATCTCCCCCTGTAAAGACCAACAGATCCAGGCTCTACCTCATTCCCAGGACCGGGGGGGAGGAAGTGGGTGAGTTATTCTTCGATGATGAGGATGGTGATGATGTCGTTGATGTTGGTTGTGACTCTGTTATTGTTGTATATATATGCAGCTCAGTCGCACAGCAGGTCGTGAAATAGTCACAAAACGTAATGTTTTAATTCGTGTACATCTACAAGAATTTAAATTTTTTTTCGTGATGGTCAGCACGAAATCAATTCGTATGTAATCCACGTAATCGTGAACCAGGAAGTATAAAGAGCGGCGAACGCTGCGTAGGGAGGAGGTCGGGGTGGATGTGTGGGTCTAAAAACACCAGACTTTCACCACTATTGGTGCCCCGTGTGAGGCAGGAAGTCAACGTTGATTTATTTGTCACGTATCTTCCGTAATTAACCTACAGCACTTCTTGAGTTATTTTAACCCAAACGCAATATTTTCCTAAACCTAAGTAGTTTTGTTACCTAAATCTAACCAAGTCAATCTATTCCTAGACCTGACTGATTAGTTTTATTTTGAAAAGACTGAAGCAGAATTTGTCAAGTGCGCCACGTGTTGCTGGACATTCGTACGAAAACGCTGCGTTGTAAAAAAGGTAAATTTGTGTCTACGTCTACAGAGAGACAGTCAGACAGACAGACAGAGAGACAGACAGGCACAGAGACAGAGAGACTGTACTAAGTGGTTTCAGGTCAACAAACAGTCAGAACAGATCTCTGCCCTCTGAGTGTGACTGATCTATTATAGATGACGGATCAGAAAATCACATTATCACCCAATAGATGTGTTAACTTCTACACACACACACACACACACACACACACACACACACACACACACACACACACTAAAAGTCTTTTCTTGTTTTTAGAGCATCGGGGGACGTACGTGAGCTCTGTCTCGGTCTTTTAGGACAAACATGAAGACGTGGTCTTTAAAGAGGAGCTGAAGTCAGTAGAAGATAAACTCCTCTGTAGTCTGTTGTGTTCCTGTAACATCTGGAATCATCTGTCAGCGTGTGCTTCAGGGTCGAGGCTGATCTGATGTCAGTATGACAATCTGAACATTTAATAATAATAATAATAATAATAGTAGTCTGGTGTGTGAAGGCTGCCGTCGAGTGCGTCTCGTTCATTCATGTTTTCAAAGTCAAGTACACCGAACACTCGACGTTCAACAGGTTTAGAGTCTATAAGGAACTGTTGCTAGGCAACAAACAACAAAAGTATTCCCTCTGGCCTTTCTGAGAGATTAGTGGACGTCACCGTCACCGTTATGATGAAGACTAATCATCAACGTGTTTCAGCTCCTCAGGTCGTCTCTCTGTACGTTTTTATTAGTAGTAATTAGTAGTTTTTGGGTACTTCATGGTTTATCAAGTCATTATTTGGTTTATCAGCATCAGGTTTCACAGCTGGAGTCGTTTCCTGTAGCCGGTTTAGGACCTCTGAAACATTCAGAGTCAGGTTCTTGAGATGGAATCAGGAATCATCAACATGACGCTGATAAAACATTGTGAAGGTTATTTTTTAGAGCTGTTAAAGAGAGACGACACCATTATTAGTTTCATCCTGTTTTGTACGATTAACTATGATTCACTCTCAATGATCCACCATGTGACCATCCAATAACTCAACATGTTTCCTCACTTCTTCTGTGGTGTCATGATTATTACCTAAGAGATAACGTATAGCGATCCGGTTCATTGTTGTGAAATAAACCATTTAATTTGTCAACAATGACCCGCTTGCTGTACATTATCCTGATTATTACACGACTACGCACTGAAGAAATCAATCATTTGACACAAAAACAGTCCTCCAGAGTCCGACATCAGAACTGCGTCCATAGCAACGGTCTGTTATACGTAGCAACGGTCTGTTATACATAACAACGGTCTGTTATACGTAGCAAGAGTCGGCTATACGTAGCAAGAGTCGGCTATACGTAGCAACGGTCTGTTATTCATAGCAACGGTCTGTTATACGTAGCAACGGTCTGTTATACATAGCAACGGTCTGTTATACGTAGCAACGGTCTGTTATACGTAGCAAGAGTCGGCTATACGTAGCAACGGTCTGTTATTCATAGCAACGGTCTGTTATACATAGCAACGGTCTGTTATACGTAGCAACGGTCTGCTATACGTAGCAACGGTCTGTTATACGTAACAACTGTCTGTTATACGTAGCAACGGTCTGTTATACATAGCAACGGTCTGTTATACGTAGCAACGGTCTGCTATACGTAGCAACGGTCTGTTATGCGTAGCAACGGTCTGTTATACGTAGCAACGGTCTGCTATACGTAGCAACGGTCTGTTATGCGTAGCAACGGTCTGCTATACGTAGCAACAGTCTGCTATATGTAGCAACGGTCTGCTATACGTAGCAACGGTCTGTTATACATAGCAACAGTCTGTTATAAAGAACATAATGCCGTGATTGACCAATCATTGAGTATAAAACAAAGCTGTCATATTAGTTTAGTTTGTGATAATGAAGTTGCATTCAGACATCGTTACAGGTCAAATGTTAAATGATTGTTGTGGTTCTGTCTAATAATCCGAGTATTGATGAGTCTCACCAGGACGATGATCTCGGTGCACTGACTGTAGTTTCCTCGAGGAGCCCAGCTGCCGTTAGACTGACACTCTCTGAACACCCGGTCTGAACACACATGGAGGTTAAAGGGTTAATACAGCACATCTATATTCATATTCTAGCTCCATGGTAGCTCCAAGGTAGCTCCATGGTAGCTTCATGGTAGCTCCATGGTAGCTTCAAGGTAGCTCCATGGTAGCTTCATGGTAGCTCCATGGTAGCTCCATGGTAGCTTCATGGTAGCTCCATGGTAGCTTCATGGTAGCTCCATGGTAGCTCCATGGTAGCTCCATGGCAGCTCCATGGTAGCTTCATGGTAGCTTCATGGTAGCTCCATGGTAGCTCCATGGTAGCTTCATGGTAGCTTCATGGTAGCTCCATGGTAGCTTCATGGTAGCTTCATGGTAGCTCCATGGTAGCTTCATGGTAGCTCCATGGTAGCTTCATGGTAGCTCCATGGTAGCTTCATGGTAGCTCCATGGTAGCTCCATGGTAGCTTCATGGTAGCTCCATGGTAGCTTCATGGTAGCTTCATGGTAGCTCCATGGTAGCTTCATGGTAGCTTCATGGTAGCTCCATGGTAGCTTCATGGTAGCTCCATGGTAGCTTCATGGTAGCTTCATGGTAGCTCCATGGTAGCTTCATGGTAGCTTCATGGTAGCTCCATGGTAGCTTCATGGTAGCTTCATGGTCAACAGGCTCTTCAAAGGACAAAACCCCCGCAAGGCAGCCGGCCCAGACGCTGTCTCACCTGCAACCCTGAAACACTGTGCAGACCAGTTGTCACCAGTGTTTACAGGGATTTTCAACACCTCCCTGGAAAACTGCAGGGTGCCGGCCTGCTTCAAAGCCTCCACCATCATCCCGGTCCCCAAGAAGCCAAGGATCACAGGTCTTCAGGACTACAGACCCGTCGCCCTGACCTCCGTTATAATGAAGACCTTTGAACGCCTTGTGCTCCACCACCTAAAGACTATCACCAACCCCCTGCTGCCTACAGAGCCAACAGGTCTGTAGACGACGCAGTAAATTTAGCCCTTCATTACATTCTCCAGCACCTGGACTCCCCTGGCTTCTATGCCAGGATCCTGTTTGTGGACTTCAGCTCCGCATTCAACACCATCAGCCCAGCTCTGCTACAGGACAAGCTTTCCCTGCTGAGCGTGCCTGACTCCACCTGCAGGTGGATCACTGACTTTCTAACTGATAGGAGTCAGCACGTAAGGCTGGGGAAGCAAGTCTCCGACACCCAGACCATCAGCACCGGTGCCCCCCAAGGCTGCGTTCTCTCCCCACTGCTCTTCTCCCTGTACACCAACGGCTGCACCTCCAGACACCAATCTGTCAAGCTCCTTAAGTTTGCAGACGACACCACCCTCATCGGCCTCATCTCCGAGGGTGACGAGTCTGCCTACAGATGGGAGGTTGACCATCTGGCATCCTGGTGCAGCCAGAACCACATGGAGCTGAACGCTCTGAAGACAGTGGAGATGGCAGTGGACTTCAGGAGGAACTCAGCCCCGCTCCCCCCCCCTCATCCTGCGCGGCTCCCCAGTTAACACGGTGGAGTCGTTCCGTTTCCTGGGCACGACCATCGCCCAGGACCTCAAGTGGGAGCTGAACATCAGCTCCCTCATCAGTAAGGCCCAGCAGAGGATGTACTTCCTGAGGCAGCTGAAGAAATTCAACCTGCCACAGACCATGATGGTGCACTTTTACTCGGCCATCATCGAGTCCATCCTCACCTCCTCCATCACCGTCTGGTTTGCCGCTGCCACCGCCAAGGACAAGGCCAGGCTGCAGCGGGTCATCCGTGCTGCAGAGAGGGCGATTGGCTGCAACCTTCCCTCCCTCCAGGAGCTGTACACCTCCAGGACCATAAGGAGGGCAGGGAAGATTGTGGCCGACCCCTCCCATCCTGGACACCATCTCTTTCAGACTTTACCATCTGGCAGGAGGTTAAGGTCCATCAGGTCCATCAGGACCATCAGGACCATCAGGACCAAAACCTCACGCCACAAACAGTTTCTTCCCCATGGCAGTGGGGCTCTGCAACAGCCCCTCTGCCCCCCTGTGACTGTCTCTCCCTCACACACACACTACGCCCCCCCCCCCGACACTGACTCTCCCCCCTCTCTCATACACTCTCAATACCACCCCCTACAGTATCCCTCTCTCTCCCTCTCTCTCCCTCTCTCTCCTCTCTCTCTCCCTCTCTCTCCCTCTCTCTCCCTCTGATAACTGATTGTTTTGTTTGCACACCGACAATATTTGCACTATCTGTTTATATCATGTTTATTTTTATAGCTTATTTTGTAAATTGTACATTTTTATTCTTATTTTATTCTAACGTTTTATCTATTCTTTGTTATTATACTGTTTGTCTCGCACCAAAAAGCCAAAGAAAATTCCTCGTGTATACCCCTTACACCTGGCAATAAACACCTTTCTGATTCTGATTCTGATGGTAGCTCCATGGTAGCTTCATGGTAGCTCCATGGTAGCTCCATGGTAGCTTCATGGTAGCTCCATGGTAGCTCCATGGTAGCTCCATGGTAGCTCCATGGTAGCTCCATGGTAGCTCCATGGTAGCTTCATGGTAGCTCCATGGTAGCTCCATGGTAGCTTCATGGTAGCTCCATGGTAGCTCCATGGTAGCTCCATGGTAGCTCCATGGTAGCTTCATGGTAGCTCCATGGTAGCTCCATGGTAGCTCCATGGTAGCTTCATGGTAGCTCCATGGTAGCTCCATGGTAGCTCCATGGTAGCTTCATGGTAGCTCCATGGTAGCTCCATGGTAGCTCCATGGTAGCTTCATGGTAGCTCCATGGTAGCTCCATGGTAGCTTCATGGTAGCTCCATGGTAGCTCCATGGTAGCTCCATGGTAGCTCCATGGTAGCTTCATGGTAGCTCCATGGTAGCTCCATGGTAGCTTCATGGTAGCTCCATGGTAGCTCCATGGTAGCTTCATGGTAGCTCCATGGTAGCTCCATGGTAGCTTCATGGTACACACCAGAGAAATCCACTAAAACAGAGAGATCCAGGACTTCAGTGCACATTGTGACGGTCATCTGGCAGCTAACAACCATGCTAGCAGCAGGCAAAACATGAGAACGTTTCAGTATTTTAAGATTCAGTATTTTGAGATTCAGTATTTTGAGATTCAGTATTTTAAGATTCAGTATTTTAAGATTCAGTATTTTGAGATTCAGTATTTTAAGATTCAGTATTTTAAGATTCAGTATTTTGAGATTCAGTATTTTGAGATTCAGTATTTTAAGATTCAGTATTTTGAGATTCAGTATTTTAAGATTCAGTATTTTGAGATTCAGTATTTTGAGATTCAGTATTTTAAGATTCAGTATTTTGAGATTCAGTATTTTAAGATTCAGTATTTTGAGATTCAGTATTTTAAGATTCAGTATTTTGAGATTCAGTATTTTGAGATTCAGTATTTTGAGATTCAGTATTTTAAGATTCAGTATTTTAAGATTCAGTATTTTAAGATTCAGTATTTTGAGATTCAGTATTTTGAGATTCAGTATTTTAAGATTCAGTATTTTGAGATTCAGTATTTTAAGATTCAGTATTTTGAGATTCAGTATTTTGAGATTCAGTATTTTAAGATTCAGTATTTTGAGATTCAGTATTTTGAGATTCAGTATTTTGAGATTCAGTATTTTGAGATTCAGTATTTTGAGATTCAGTATTTTAAGATTCAGTATTTTGAGATTCAGTATTTTAAGATTCAGTATTTTGAGATTCAGTATTTTAAGATTCAGTATTTTGAGATTCAGTATTCATCATGTTCTAAAACCTCCAGAATAATATCGATGTTTTAAAAATGGCCGTTGTTCCCCTTTAATTAATCAGTGTGCACGGCGTAACCACGGCAACACCAGAGCTGTAATTTGCCACCAGACAGGCGAAGGCGGATTCTCATCCAGCCGACTCCAGAACCAATCAATCACTAAATCCGGGTTTAGCTGCTCCGCCAGCCGATCATCCCAAACGGATCAATACACCCACTCCGTTAGCTCATTAGCCCGTTAGCCCACTGCCAACCAATCAGAGGCCGGAGATTTGATTACATAAGAGGAGGGACAGCGAGGGTATTTCACAGTGTGAAGAGATGATGATGATGATGATGATGATGATGAAGGAGGAGTGAGACATGATCTCCAGCTGGTACACACACACACACACACACACACACACACACACACACACACACGACTCCTGTTATTAAGTCACATCAACAACTAAACCTCTAATTAAACAAGATATTTATTGCCACACACACACACACATTAAAACACACACACACGCACACACACACACATTAAAACACACACACACACCCACACACACATTAAAACACACACACACACACACACACACACACACACACACTCTCTCTGCTGGTAGGTCATGTGATCTGTCCAGCTGGCGGTAGATGAAGAGTCAGCAGCTCCTCTGCTGTCGTCTCGTCTCCTCGGTTAGTCCACGAAGTGTGAAGCTGTGATTGGCCGACACTTAACGGGCAGCTCCTGATTGGTGGAGGACTGAGGAGGACGAAGACGCTGGTGTCTCAGAGTCCATCACAACACACCGAAGAGACGCTACCATGGAGATAGTATGAAGCTACCATGGAGGTACCATGGAGGTAGGACAGACAGACAGGTAGACAGACAGGTGGACAGACAGACAGGTAGACAGACAGGTAGACAGACAGGTGGACAGACAGACAGGTAGACAGACAGGTAGACAGACAGGTGGACAGACAGACAGGTAGACAGACAGGTAGACAGACAGGTGGACAGACAGACAGGTAGACAGACAGACAGGTAGACAGACAGGTGGACAGACAGACAGGTAGACAGACAGGTGGACAGACAGACAGGTAGACAGACAGACAGGTAGACAGACAGGTGGACAGACAGGTGGACAGACAGGTACTTACTGGTGGTATTATAGTGGATGCCGTTGAACTGTTCAGGACAGGGTCTGGAGACCAGGTCTCCTGCTGTACTGCGAGGCCAACAGGTTCCTATACCGTCCACAGACAGATCACAATACACACCTGCAGAGAGGCAGTCAGAGAGACAGAGAGACAGACAGAGAGACAGAGAGACAGAGAGACAGACAGAGAGACAGAGAGACAGAGAGACAGACAGAGAGACAGAGAGACAGACAGAGAGACAGTCATGGTATTTTCCAGGCTACTTAGAGGTTCTTAAAGTTACTCCTGTAACTGCCTGCTTAGCTCAGTTGGTAGAGCGGGCGCCCATGTAACAGGCTCAGTCCTGACCGCGGCGGCCCGGGTTCGAATCCGGCCTGTGGCCCTTTCCGCATCCACTCTCTCTCTCCCCCCTTTCAAGACTCTATCCACTGTCCTGTCAATAAAATGCTTAAAAATGCCCCCAAAAAATAACTTTAAAAAAAATATATATATATACAATAGAGTGATATTGTGGTTTTAGCTGCTAATGTTGCTAACGTTAATCATTTCGCCTCACGTCTTCTGGACGTAGTGCGAGCAACAGGATGCTGACTGTCGTTGACTGAACGGCCACAGGTACAGAGGCCCTTTAAAGGTGAGATCCAGCAGTCAGCTGTACCGACCTGAGGAGTTACTGATGCTGAACGTCTGGTTCAGGAACGCCAACGTCCTCGCTGAGAGACCAGCATGCAGAGAGAGAAACAGAGGAAACAGAAATCAGCTGATCTTCTCTCCAGCTGGTCGACTGTGTGATAATGAAACACGTAGAACCAGAGACGGGGAGTTACCTGTCAGGTTGGTCGACAGCAGGATCAGAGTTTCACAGGTTAACTCTGCCGGAGAAACTCGTCCGCTCACCATCACCATCACCATCACCATCACACACATCGACTGGAAAACAGAGTTTCATTATGTTTAACAGCTTTATAACCAGGAGGACGTCTGTCGGTGCTCAGTCAGCGGTCTGGTTGACAGTAGAGTTCAGGGATGCACCAATACGAGCACCGATACCGAGTACCGATACGAGTACCGATACCGAGTACCGATACCGAGTACCGATACGAGTACCGATACCGAGCACCGATACGAGTACCGATACCGAGCACCGATACCGAGTACCGATACCGAGTACCGATACGAGTACCGATACCGAGCACCGATACGAGTACCGATACCGAGCACCGATACGAGTACCGATACCGAGCACCGATACCGAGTACCGATACGAGTACCGATACCGAGCACCGATACCGAGTACCGATACGAGTACCGATACCGAGCACCGATACCGAGTACCGATACGAGTACCGATACCGAGCACCGATACCGAGCACCGATACCGAGCACCGATACCAAGTACCGATACGAGTACCGATACCGAGTACCGATACCGAGTACTTCTCTGTGCCAAAAGGTTTGCTTGGAAAGGCTCGGGGCGAAGGTGGCTCGCGGCCGCAGCTTTACAGCGCTCCCCGCCCGGACCTCGCCGCACCGTAACAGGGCTCCCTGCTCCCGGTGCGACTGTCAACCGGAGCGGACTGTCCTCTGTGCGCCCAAACCGCTTCGTGCTCCCAGGGTTGGGCTCGTCCCACGTAAAAGGCGCTAGGGGTCTGCGGCGATGTCGGCAACCCACCCGACCCGTCTTGAAACACAGACCAAGGAGTCTAACGCACACGCGAGTCAGAGGGTGAAAGCAAAACCCCGTGGAGCAATGAAAGTGAGGGCCGGGCTGGAGGTGGGATCCCGGCCCCGGTTTCGGGTATCGGTGCATCCCTAACACTAACTGCTGATTAAACCATGTCTTTGTTTTAATGCGACTGCAGTGACCGTACGCCGGCCGACCCATTCTCACCAACGGGACGTCTTAGGAACGCCGGGAGGGAATTTATTCAAATTTAGCACAAACGCCAACTTGGACTTAAGCATGAACTATGATATAACATTGTCTTTTAATATAATATATTATAGAACTATGGAAGGTTAAGATAAAACTGACTCAAAGCTAACGCAGATATCAGTTTATAGAGATCAGGACTGTGATAATAAAACACTATACTGGATATATATACGTGTACTGTTCTTTAGATGATGTTCTGTTTGTTTCATGTCTCCTGTTTCACTCTTTATGAGCTCTGGACATTTAAATGACTCCATGTTTTATATTAAAGCTCGCTGACGGAGTCAGACAGACGGGTCTGAGACTGGTTCTACAGAATCTTTCAGAACTACATTTAATATCACACAGACGGACGTCGTATCCTCACAGGAAACAGCTGGAATATATATAAACTGGGAAAAAAAGGTAGTTAAACTTGTGTTTGGTGGATTATTTCTCTGTTGTATCAATGCTAATGGTCATTGTATTCTACATGGTTGGAAAGCCTGTTTATTTACCTTCACAATGATGTCCAACTTGTAAGGATCATGCATTAGTGGGATGAGCAGCACAACTGATTATGTGGGGAGCGCCCAAGAACCATGTTCCAAAATGCTCTGCCAATGGTAAATATATATATATATATATATATATCACAGGAACATCAATAATAATAAGACATCAGATGGTGAATATTTAAACTTTCTTATCTTCTGAGAGCAGGACTTAGTCTCTGAGCCGTGCGTCACCGCGGCAGACGGTCCGTCCATCATTCAACAACAACGTGATCATTTAAAACGGTCACATGACTGCAGCCGCTGCACCAACCGGCCTCTGCAGAGACTCGAACAGACGCTGACAGGAAGTGAGATGAGTGATCTGTACAGCAGGAACCGATCCACTCCACACTGACTCATTAGTTCACTAATTACATTCAGTAATTGAGGATTAATCAGCTGCGATGATGTTAATTATTCACTAATGTCTCTGATTCATAATTCTCTCTCATCGTGATCTGTTCTGTGTTTCATTCACCTCTCAGAGTAAATCTGTCCTCAGAGGTTCATGTTGTGTTGCAGCAGCTAAATATAGACTCAGCTCAGTGGGAGGAGCTACAGCAGCCCTACAGAGGAGCTCTGCTCCTATTGGATGATGCAGCGGCTCAGTGGGAGGAGCTACAGCAGCCCTACAGAGGAGCTCTGCTCCTATTGGATGATGCAGCGGCTCAGTGGGAGGAGCTACAGCAGCCCTACAGAGGAGCTCTGCTCTTATTGGATGATGCAGCGGCTCAGTGGGAGGAGCTACAGCAGCCCTACAGAGGAGCTCTGCTCTTATTGGATGATGCAGCGGCTCAGTGGGAGGAGCTACAGCAGCCCTGCAGAGGAGCTCTGCTCCTATTGGATGATGCAGCGGCTCAGTGGGAGGAGCTACAGCAGCCCTACAGAGGAGCTCTGCTCTTATTGGATGATGCAGCGGCTCAGTGGGAGGAGCTACAGCAGCTCTGCAGAGGAGCTCTGCTCCTATTGGATGATGCAGCGGCTCAGTGGGAGGAGCTACAGCAGCCCTGCAGAGGAGCTCTGCTCCTATTGGATGATGCAGCGGCTCAGTGGGAGGAGCTACAGCAGCCCTACAGAGGAGCTCTGCTCTTATTGGATGATGCAGCGGCTCAGTTTATGTCCGATGCCGACATTCATTTGAAATATCGACACGCTCTCATCTCAACTCGTCACATATGGACGCTTTGTATGAATGGAAACGGGTTCTATTAGTGCTTGATATCAGATATCGGGAGCAGCCACGGTGCCATTTTCTGAGTTTTAACACCAACAGAAGTAAAGTAGTTCCTCTCTGAATGAGCAGCTGTTTCAGTTTCCTCACCTCTGTTTAGCACCGATCACACGGATTCACCGAGATGTTAAGGAATGGAGTAATGGTAAGTTAATGATGAAGTAAAGAGGAACTCCTCAGTAAATATTCAGGATGACTCGGTTTTCCTTCTGTTCTGGTTTATTGGACATTTTTTAAATATTTTAAAACATGTTTCATCTTCAGTTATTATTTCCCAGTTTTGTTCTCTTGTTGACGTCTTCACGGATTCACTGATTCTCCTTTAATGACATGTTTCTTCTTTTTTTATGTTGTGAACAGTTTGAATTATTTACACTTCGGTTCTGACTCATCAGATTATTTTAGACGGCAGCTCGTCTGAACAGCCATCTGGTAGCTGATCAGGGTTTTACAGGTTTCTACTGAAGATACTAAATGAGTTCTTCGTCTTCGGTCTGCAGAATCTGAGCGGTCCTCATGGTCTGAACCACCGGGCTCCTCCACCGGCCTCCTCCAAACCCAACCACACCTGAACTCTTTACATATTCCTGTCTGTCATGATGACGCAGAGAGAGCTCAGGGATTTACTGACCGAGTGAAGATATAGAGGCTCACTGACACAGGAAGCAACAAGACGTGACTGAGAGTCCTCAGGTAACTGAAGAGGGACAGCTTCAGGTTCAGGGATCAGGTTGAGGTTGAGGTTGAGGTTCAGGTTGAGGTTGAGGGTTGGGGTTGAGGTTCAGGTTGGGTTGAGGGATGAGGTTGAGGTTTGGGTTGGGGTTGGGATTTAGGTTAAGGTTGAGTTTGCGGTTGAGGTTGCGGTTGGGGTTGAGGTTCAGGTTGAGGTTGAGGTTGGGGTTGGGGTTGAGGGATGAGGTTCAGGTTGAGGGTTGAGGTTGAGGTGGCGGTTGGGTTTGAGGTTCAGGTTGGGGGTTGAGGTTGAGGTGACAGTTGGGGTTGAGGTTGAGGTTGAGGTTGAGGTTGGGGTTGAGGTTCAGGTTGGGGTTGAGGTTCAGGTTGGGGGTTTAGGTTGAAGTTACAGTTGGGGTTGAGATTCAGGTTGGGGTTGAGGTTGAGGTTGGGATTGAGGTTGAGGTTACAGTTGGGGTTGAGATTCAGGTTGAGGTTCAGGTTGGGGTTGAGGTTGAGGTGGCGGTTGGCTTTGAGGTTCAGGTTGGGGGTTGAGGTGACGGTTGGGGTTGAGGTTCAGGTTGAGGTTGAGGTTCAGGTTGGGGTTGAGGTTCAGGTTGGGGTTGAGGTTGAGTTTGGGGTTGAGGTTCAGGTTGGGGGTTTAGGTTGAAGTTACAGTTGGGGTTGAGATTCAGGTTGGGGTTGAGGTTGGGATTGAGGTTGAGGTTACAGTTGGGGTTGAGATTCAGGTTGAGGTTCAGGTTGGGGTTGAGGTTGAGGTGGCAGTTGGCTTTGAGGTTCAGGTTGGGGGTTGAGGTTCAGGTTGGGGTTGAGGTTCAGGTTGAGGTTCAGGTTGGGGTTGAGGTTCAGGTTGGGGTTGAGTTTGGGGTTGAGGTTCAGGTTGGGGGTTTAGGTTGAAGTTACAGTTACAGTTGAGATTCAGGTTGGGGTTGAGGTTGAGGTTGGGGTTGAGGTTTGAGGTTGAGGTTGGGGTTGAGGTTGAGGTTTTGAGGATCAGGTTGGGATTGAGTTCAGGTTCAGGTTGAGGGTTGAAGTTGAGGTTCAGGTTGAGGGTTGAAGTTGAGGTTCAGGTTGAGGTTGAGGTTCAGGTTGAGGGTTGTGGTTCAGGTTGAGGGTTGAGGTTGAGAGTTGAAGTAGGGGTTGGGGTTGAGGTTCAGGGTGGAGGTTGAGGTTGAAGTTGAGGTTCAGGTTGAGGGTTGAAGTTCAGGTTCAGGGTTGTGGTTCAGGTTGAGGTTGAGGTTGAGGGTTGAGAGTTGAAATAGGGGTTGGGGTTGAGGGTGGAGGTTGAGGTTGAGGTTAAGGTTCAAGTTGAGGGTTGTGGTTCAGGTTGAGGTTGAGGTTGAGGTTGAGGGTTAAGGGTTCAGGTTGAGGTTGAGGGTTAAGGGTTCAGGTTGAGGTTGAGGGTTAAGGGTTCAGGTTGAGGTTGAGGGTTAAGGGTTCAGGTTGAGGTTGAGGGTTAAGGGTTCAGGTTGAGGTTGAGGGTTAAGGGTTCAGGTTGAGGTTGAGGTTATAAAGTCCAAAAGTTAACATTTATTTTAAAAGATTGATGTAATCATTTATAAAATTCAGGAAATGTTTTTATCTAATGAAATATTCAGCTTTAATCTGTATTTGTTGGCGGAACAAATCACAAGAAATCGACTGACGAGTTCTATTCATTTAAAATTAAATAAAATAAATATATATATATTTTTCATTTTATTATACATATATTTTCTATTTCTATTAGAAAATTAAATGGGTTGATTGATTAATTAAAAAAGTTCTTTATCTACTGTAAGGTGAATATTCACAGTCAGATTTTATAATCCAGATTTATAAATGAGTATAATGTAAACCTGTGGAGTATTATATATATATATATTTATATATATATATACATATATATATAAAGAACATTAGGGACGTTGTGATTAAATCATCGCTCGATCAGACGGATGAAGAATCGACGTGTTTCTGTAGAAACTGACTGAATCAGAGTTTCTGTCTCTCAGCTCAGTTTCACTCCAGCTGTTGAAGCTGTTGAAGCTGTTGAAGCTGTTGAAGCGTAGGAGGACGGAGGTCAGCTGATCACCTCACAGCCAGTCTGAAGCTGATTCACACAGCTCCTCTTCCTCTTCCTCCTCCTCCTCTTCCTCCTTCTCCTCCTCTTCTTCCTCCTCCTCCATCTTCATCACCAGCATCTCAATACACATCTACAGTCTCTGGAGTTTCTATAATGTGGCTCAGTTTTCAGATTCTGTACTGGTCCTTGTTTCCTCATTCATACAGTGGAGGAAATAAGTATTTGATCCCTTGCCGATTTTGTAAGTTTGCCCACTTACAAAGAAAAGAACGTCTATAATTTTAATGGTTTATTTTAACAGTGAGACAGAATATAAAAAAAAAAATCCCGAAAATCACATCATATAAAAGTTATAAATTGATTTGTATTTTATTGTGGGAAATAAGTATTTGATCCCCTAGCAACCAGCAAGAATTCTGGCCCCCACAGACCGGTTAGATTAGTCCTCGCTTTAAGAAAGTACTCCGAATCTCAACTCGTGACCTGTATAAAAGACAACTGTCCACAATCAGATCCCAACCTCTCCACCATGGGCAAGACCAAAGGGCTGTCTAAGGACGTCAGGGACAAGATTGTAAACCTGCACAAGGCTGGAATGGGCTACAAGACCATCAGCAAGCAGCTTTGTGAGAAGGAGACAACTGTTGGTGCTATTATTCGGAAATGGAAGAAACACAAAATGACCATCAATCGCCCTCGGTCTGGGGCTCCACGCAAGATCTCGTCTCGTGGGGTATCGATGATCATGAGAAAGGTGAGGGATCAGCCCAGAACTACACGGGAGGAACTTCTTAATGATCGCAAGACAGCTGGGACCACAATCACCAAGAAAACCATTGGTAACACACTACACCGTAACGGATTAAAATCCTGCAGCGCCCGCAATGTCCCCCTGCTCAAGAAGGAACATGTACAGGCCCGTCTGTTTGCCAATGAACACCTGAATGATTCAGAGAAGGCTTGGGAGAAGGTGATGTGGTCAGATGAGACCAAAATCAAGCTCTCTGGCATCAACTCAACTCGCCGTGTTTGGAGGAAGAGAAATGCTGACTATAACCCCGAGAACACCATCCCCACCGTCAAGCATGGAGGTGGAAACATTATGCTTTGGGGGTGTTTCTCTGCTACGGGGACAGGACGACTTCACCGCATCGAAGGGAGGATGGACGGGGCCATGTACCTTGAAATGTTGGGCGACAACCTTCTTCCCTCAGCCAGGACACTGAAAATGGGACGTGGATGTGTCTTCCAGCACGACAATGACCCAAAACATACGACCAAGGCAGCAAAGGAGTGGCTCAAGAAGAAGCACATTAAGGTCATGGAGTGACCTAGCCAGTCTCCGGACCTTAATTCCATATCAAATCTGTGGAGGGAGCTGAAGCTTCGAGTTGCCAAGCGACAGCCTCGAAACCTTAAGGATTTGGAGATGATCTGCAAAAAGGAGTGGACCAAAATCCCCCCTGAGATGTTCGCAAACCTGGTGACCAACTACAAGAAACGTCTGACCTCTGTGCTTGCCAACAACGTTTCTCCACCAAGTACTGAGTCATGTGTTGCTAGGGGATCAAATACTTATTTCCCACAATCAAATGCAAATCAATTTTTAACTTTTATATGATGTGATTTTCTGGATTTTTTTTTTATATTCTGTCTCACTGTTAAAATAAACCATTAAAATATAGACCGTTCTTTTCTTTGTAAGTGGGCAAACTTACAAAATCGGCAAGGGATCAAATACTTATTTCCTCCACTGTATATATATATATATATATATATATATAGTATAGTGTAGTATATACAGTGAGGAAACAGCAGCAGAGCTGAAGGGGATGCGTCCTGCGGGAGCGAACAGCTGTGACATTAAACCGGAGCGGCGTTCCTCTGAACGGTGGCGTCCCAGAGGATCAGCTGACACAGCGCTCAGAGGAACGGAGGGCAGTGAAGGCAGCACAGCAGCTCCTCATTACAACTAATAATCCACCACAGAAGAAGAAAGAATCCAACATGTTCAATGCCTAGCGCCCCCCCCCCCCCCCCCCTCCCTCCCCTCAGAGATCAGGTACCGGGATCAGGGATCAGGGATCAGGGATTGGGGATCGGGGATCAGGTATTGGGATCAGGGATCAGGGATCAGGTACCGGGATCAGGGATCAGGGATCAGGGATCAGGTATCAGGTATCAGGTATCAGGTATCAGGTATCGGGATTAGGGATCGGGGATCGGGGATCGGGGATCAGGGATCAGGTACCGGGATCAGGGATCAGGGATCAGGGATCAGGTACCGGGATCAGGGATCGGGGATCGGGGATCGGGGATCGGGGATCGGGGATCGGGGATCCGGGATCCGGGATCCGGGATCTGGGATCCGGGATCCGGGATCAGGTACCGGGATCAGGGATCAGGGATCGGGGATCGGGGATCAGGGATCAGGGATCAGGGATCAGCCGGTGGGCAGCAGCACAGTCCTGCTCAGCTAAATAACGGAGCTAACAGCTAACAGCTAACGTTAACGGAGGTTGCTCTGAGTTACATTATGATGTGATCAAACTCTATTCAGTAAAATGAGTACTGGCTGGTTTACTGTGTTCTGATTGGTCGGTTTCTCTCTCTTGTCCTTATTCTCATTATTCGTCCTCTGGAACTCAGTGAAACCTCAGCTGTGTGTTCCAGTTTGTGTGTGTGTGTGTGTGTGTTTTTCAGTGTGTGTGTGTGTGTGTGTGTGTGTGTGTGTGTGTGTGTGTGCGTGTGTGTGTGTGTTCTATATATAGAATGATGTACGCTGGTGAAACGCCAGCCCCCCCCCCCACCTCCAGTTATACATCACCTCTCTGTTTCGGTTCCCTCAGAGACAGGAAACACATTTCATTTATATCAGGACACAAACTTCCTGGTTTTAAACATGAAACTCATAAACACAATAAACTGTCAATAAAGGCTCTTTAGGCTCAGAGAAGTACTCGTATCGGTACTCGGTATCGGAGAGTACCCAAATGTAAGTACTTGTACTCGGTCTGAACTAAAAGTGGTATCAGTGCATCACTAATAATTAGATATAAACTTCATGCCTGATTTCTGTAAAGACTAAAGCAGACTGTGTGTAGACGTCCAGGTGTGTTGCTCCGTCAGGTGTGTTGCTCCGTCAGGTGTGTTGCTCCGTCAGGTGAAGCTGATCCCCAACAGGAGGAATACATTATCATATATTACAGAGTCTGTGCTTCAGGATCCTGACGGCTCAGAGAGCTGCAGAGATTCTCTTCAGGACTATTTTTAAGTTCAGCTTCACTTCTCTGGACGTCTGGAGACACTTTAACTTCTGCCTGACTGGAGCTGAACATGTGGAGCTGCTGCTGAACTCACCTGTCTACTGATTAGATACTATAACAGACTCTGGTGCTGATTCGATATTGTGATTTATAGTGATTGTTGTTAACTTGTTTACCTCTAGACCATGAAGGGAACAAGGAGAATCATCCACTTCTAGAGACTTTTACTTTGTAAAATCTCTAAATGAATCCAGTAGAATGTTTGATTTTCAGCATGTCTGAAGTCAGAGACGTCCTGAAGTCAAATATATCAGAATCATTGACAGGAATTATTGATTGTATTTTATCCATCAACCCAAAAATCAAAGAATAAAGACATTTCCCTCACAGATTAGTGGTGTTTTCTTTTTAATTTATAAGAGACATGTAATGTTTTATACTTCTGGTGAATATAATCCATCAATCTGATTTCCATAGATGTATTTAATATATACAGTTCCCTTTGTTAACACCTTATTTTGAAAAGCGGACATAGTCCCACGTGTCTACTTCCTCTAACTTCTCCAAGGTGGTCTCTAGCTCTCCCGTCAGCTCCGTTCTCTTTATCATCCATGGTCAGCTCCATCGGGGCCGTTTCAATGCAGAGAACACAAATGTCAGTATCTGGGTGCTCTACAGTCGTAGCGTCGGCCCATTTGACCACGGAGACGAGAGTGACGGCCGGCTCCACCGCCACGTTACCGCCATACCATAACGTTACCTCCATACCATAACGTTACCTCCATACCATAACGTTACCACCATACCATAACGTTACCTCCATACCATAACGTTACCTCCATACCATAACGTTACCACCACACCATAACGTTACCACCATACCATAACGTTACCTCCATACCATAACATTACCACCATACCATAACGTTACCTCCATACATAACGTTACCTCCATACCATAACGTTACCACCATACCATAACGTTACCGCCATACCATAACGTTACCACCATACCATAACGTTACCTCCACACCATAACGTTACCTCCGTACCATAACGTTACCTCCATACCATAACGTTACCACCATACCATAACGTTACCTCCATACCATAACGTTACCACCACACCATAACGTTACCGCCGTACCATAACGTTACCTCCGTACCATAACGTTACCTCCGTACCATAACGTTACCTCCACACCATAACGTTACCACCATACCATAACGTTACCTCCACACCATAACGTTACCTCCGTACCATAACGTTACCTCCGTACCATAACGTTACCTCCACACCATAACGTTACCTCCATACCATAACGTTACCTCCACATCATAACGTTACCACCACACCATAACGTTACCTCCATACCATAACGTTACCTCCATACCATAACGTTACCTCCATACCATAACGTTACCACCATACCATAACGTTACCACCATACCATAACGTTACCACCATACCATAACGTTACCTCCATACTATAACGTTACCTCCATACCATAACGTTACCTCCATACCATAACGTTACCTCCATACCATAACGTTACCACCATACCATAACGTTACCTCCACACCATAACGTTACCACCATACCATAACGTTACCTCCATACCATAACGTTACCTCCATACCATAACGTTACCTCCATACCATAACGTTACCTCCACACCATAACGTTACCACCACACCATAACGTTACCTCCATACCATAACGTTACCACAATACCATAACGTTACCTCCACACCATAACGTTACCACCACACCATAACGTTACCTCCATACCATAACGTTACCACAATACCATAACGTTACCTCCATACCATAACGTTACCACAATACCATAACGTTACCTCCATACCATAACGTTACCACCATACCATAACGTTACCACCATACCATAACGTTACCTCCATACCATAACGTTACCTCCATACCATAACGTTACCTCCATACCATAACGTTACCTCCATACCATAACGTTACCGCCATACCATAACGTTACCTCCATACCATAACGTTACCGCCATACCATAACGTTACCGCCATACCATAACGTTACCTCCATACCATAACGTTACCTCCATACCATAACGTTACCGCCATACCATAACGTTACCGCCATACCATAACGTTACCTCCATACCATAACGTTACCTCCATACCATAACGTTACCACCATACCATAACGTTACCTCCATACCATAACGTTACCTCCATACCATAACGTTACCTCCATACCATAACGTTACCACCATACCATAACGTTACCTCCACACCATAACGTTACCTCCATACCATAACGTTACCTCCATACCATAACGTTACCTCCATACCATAACGTTACCACAATACCATAACGTTACCTCCATACCATAACGTTACCACAATACCATAACGTTACCTCCATACCATAACGTTACCACCATACCATAACGTTACCACCATACCATAACGTTACCTCCACACCATAACGTTACCTCCATACCATAACGTTACCTCCATACCATAACGTTACCTCCATACCATAACGTTACCACAATACCATAACGTTACCTCCATACCATAACGTTACCACAATACCATAACGTTACCTCCATACCATAACGTTACCACCATACCATAACGTTACCACCATACCATAACGTTACCTCCATACCATAACGTTACCTCCATACCATAACGTTACCTCCATACCATAACGTTACCTCCATACCATAACGTTACCACCATACCATAACGTTACCTCCATACCATAACGTTACCTCCATACCATAACGTTACCTCCATACCATAACGTTACCACCATACCATAACGTTACCTCCACACCATAACGTTACCTCCATACCATAACGTTACCTCCATACCATAACGTTACCTCCATACCATAACGTTACCTCCATACCATAACGTTACCTCCATACCATAACGTTACCTCCATACCATAACTTTACCTCCACACCATAACGTTACCTCCACACCATAACGTTACCTCCACACCATAACGTTACCACCACACCATAACGTTACCTCCATACCATAACGTTACCTCCATACCATAACGTTACCACAATACCATAACGTTACCTCCATACCATAACGTTACCACCATACCATAACGTTACCACCATACCATAACGTTACCTCCATACCATAACGTTACCTCCATACCATAACGTTACCTCCATACCATAACGTTACCACCATACCATAACGTTACCTCCACACCATAACGTTACCTCCACACCATAACGTTACCTCCATACCATAACGTTACCTCCATACCATAACGTTACCTCCATACCATAACGTTACCTCCATACCATAACGTTACCACCATACCATAACGTTACCTCCATACCATAACGTTACCTCCATACCATAACGTTACCTCCATACCATAACGTTACCTCCATACCATAACGTTACCACCATACCATAACGTTACCTCCATACCATAACGTTACCTCCATACCATAACGTTACCTCCATACCATAACGTTACCTCCATACCATAACGTTACCTCCATACCATAACGTTACCACCATACCATAACGTTACCTCCATACCATAACGTTACCTCCATACCATAACGTTACCTCCATACCATAACGTTACCACCATACCATAACGTTACCTCCACACCATAACGTTACCTCCATACCATAACGTTACCACCATACCATAACGTTACCTCCATACCATAACGTTACCACCATACCATAACGTTACCTCCATACCATAACGTTACCTCCATACCATAACGTTACCTCCATACCATAACGTTACCTCCATACCATAACGTTACCTCTATACCATAACGTTACCTCCATACCATAACGTTACCTCCATACCATAACGTTACCACCATACCATAACGTTACCTCCATACCATAACGTTACCACCATACCATAACGTTACCTCCATACCATAACGTTACCACCATACCATAACGTTACCTCCATACCATAACGTTACCTCCATACCATAACGTTACCTCCATACCATAACGTTACCACCATACCATAACGTTACCTCCACACCATAACGTTACCTCCATACCATAACGTTACCACCATACCATAACGTTACCTCATACCATAACGTTACCACCATACCATAACGTTACCTCCATACCATAACGTTACCTCCATACCATAACGTTACCTCCATACCATAACGTTACCTCCATACCATAACGTTACCTCTATACCATAACGTTACCTCCATACCATAACGTTACCTCCATACCATAACGTTTTTACGATAACTTTTTTTGACATTTTTCAGACTTTTATTCAGACATATATTGGCCATATTTCTGACCCTCCAACATTTTAGACTCTGAGGTTTGTTTTGGTTGACGGATACGGAACGGATATGACGTCACGTTACTCAGACTACCACAATAAAAGATATGACGTCACGTTATTCAGACTACCACAATAAAAGCGGTGACTTCCTTCTAGCTCCTCAGAGACTCAGATGAAGCAGATAGATCCATTCTGGTGTTAAAACATCTGGTTAGAAATCATTAAAATAAAAAATCTAGATACAGAGATTAATCTATTTTATATCCTCCTGCTGTCAGCTCTACTCAGAGTAATCAGAGTACTTCACTACAGAGTACTCAGAGTATTTCACTATATCATCATCATTGAGGCTGTTTTCAGTAGAATATTAACAGTAAATTAAAAACAATAAAGTTTTATCCGAAAACATTCAGGAAGGTTCTTTATTATTATTATATTATTATTATTATTATAATAATAATAATAATAATAATAAACTACACACTCACACATGCACGCTCTTACCTGACTCAGTAGTTTCTCCATCTCTTCATTCAGTCTGGTCCCTCTCGGTTCAACTCCCGCCTCATGTCGGTCCGAGCCCTGGACCTGGAGGGACCGAACAGATCCACAACAGAGACCAGAGACCCGAACAGAGCCGAGCCGGGTTAGATCACACACACAACAGAGAACAACCCGGACACAGAGAGACAGTCAGTCCGGGTCCAGGTCTGTCACTAGTCCTGAAGACAGAGAGGAGTTACTGCAGCAGAACACCGACCCGGTACCACCGAACCACCGGGAACACTGAGGGACCGGAGAGCAGCGGTGCTGCCGGTGAGGAGGAGAGAACCAATCAGAGAGCAGGAGGAGGAGAGAACTGTCTTTATTTACTCCTCTACTTCATG